>NC_091580.1:10175433-10182933 GCF_042767895.1 Penaeus vannamei | reverse complement strand
TTAAGTTATTTAATAATTGCTTTCATGCAAAATTAATATAACTTGTATATATAACAAATCTAGAACCAACCAATAGGAAAGGGGGGAAGGGAGGAGAGGAGAAGGGAGCAAAGCATTGTCATATTCACAGCATGCACTGCCTCAAAACAAAAAAAACATGATAGCAGATGCATATAAAGTCTACATAAGCTGAGAAAATATTTAGTTTGGCAAGGAGTAACACCTGACAGTCAAATAAAAAGGTGCACTGGTAGTTTACCCTATTTCCTTCCAGCTCACTTTCATTTCACCACCACATATTACTACAAAGAATACAATACCTCACTTATATATAGTGTAAAGAGACTATTTTGTATATTCAACACAATAATTCCTAAAGGATATAATGTTATACTTTAATGCTGATATAAAACCTAGTCTGTCAGGTTAAGGCACCAATGGACAAGTCTCTCTGAAATATTGCAAATCTTATAGTTATATAATCACTATTTCATTCATAAGAAAATGTTCTCTAGCTATGAAGATGTCAAAAAAGAAGAAGTTGAAAACCACTGCAATATCATGAAAAAAATATTATAAGAGATTAAAAAGTCACCCCAAAATATGCTGACTTTAAACAAATAAACAATATATTGCATTCTTATAGTGATATATGTATATCATTATTTGTAAAATGTTAATAAAAATATTAAAATTCATTAAACAAATATTCAAATGTATATAAAAAATTGAAAGCTTTGTCTGGGATTACAGTAACAATATATAGTTCACTTCTTAATTAATTTGAATTATTTTAACTACATGTCATATGTTTTAAAAGCATTAGATATCAAAAGAGGATACTGCATATCTTGAATGCATATGCAAGGCCCACACATGTCCATGGATGATCTAAAATAATAATAATAATGAAATTCTCACATGTATTAGTACACTGCCCATGAGAATTTACATAATGATTACTAATTAAAGGTTTTACAACTTATCAATGATTACCATTGCCTAACTTTATCATCTGTGACATAAGTCATTTTTCCTTTAGTTATGTACTTCTAACTACCATAGTTTTGTTTAATAACTCACTTTAATAATTCTAAGGATACAGTGTTTTCTTCTTATCTATATATAATTTCAACAAGCTTCTTTTATAAAAAAAAAAGTATTGTTATTTTTTCATTAATTATTTCCTATAGCTACAATATATCCTAAACAACACTGCACCATCTATCCTCAACTTGTAGAGATGATAGAAGACAGCTATGGTCTGAAGGAAGGTGTGTTTCGATACTCCCTTCACACATTTATTTCAATTTTTAATAACAGCGTACCAACACTGATTTAACATTCATGATATCTATACTCTTTCAAACAACTATTCAAATAAAACAAATCATGCCACAGAAATGGCCATCCTCATTTTGGCAGTCAGAGATGTTTATTGATTAATGGCTGAAACAAATAATGGATTAGACCTCTGAGGTCATATAACACTATGGTAAAGTATTGTGGTGAAAAGGGTAAATGAGTTAACAACTAGTATAGTGTTAAATGTCAAAGGTTATAGTGTCATAGGATAGTATGATAAGGAAAAACTGGTAAAAGAGTTGTTATGAAATAATCAACAGGTTATACAAGAAGTAGAAGGAGAGGAGTTTGGGGAATGAGATAAGGGAACTGGGGTAGGAGGTAAAGTATCAGGAAGAGCATCAGGAGGGGAGGAATCTGGAGGAAGATACTGTTGCGACAGAAGGGATTCACATGAGTATCCAGGAATGGTGTACATGGAGGAGATAGGTAGATCTGAGAAACAAAGGATCTCTTGTGAGGAGGAAAAGTGGGGATAGATGTTTGAGGAGCAGAGAAAAGGGAGAGGGTGTGGAAGGCAAAGATGGAGTAAAACGTTTAGGTTGTCTGGTGTGATGCATAAAGTGAGGAGGAGGAAGGGTAAGTATCGGAGAAGTAGTAGAGATTTGAGTATCTGGATTTAGAATGAAAAAGGGATTTGACTGGGGGACAGGGAGAATAGAGGATGCTTCACAGTAGTGGGAAGAGATACTGGGGGAGGTGCAGAAACATCTTATAGAGATGACAGGGTTGCAGAGCAAGTGATTCCTATCTAGGCTCAAGTAGAGTGAGGCTTAGTTTGAATCTGAGAACTGCTACTTCATATTTGAGCTTATAGGCAGGGCAGCTCCTATAAAATAAGTTACAATTTATGGGTGTCATCACAGCTGGCTCAGTTGTAAGGCACTTTGCACAAGCTTAGGATTCTGATGTAACTGTGACTAGGAGTGAACGATCGGAGCGACTGCAAAAGGTAATTTTGCCTACTTGTCTTTGGAGGCACTGTTGAAAGAGAAGGGTATTCTGAGAGTAGGGGGTTTGGAGGGAAATCACAAAGAATCGATCCTACTTGGCTAGGCCAAAAGAGTACTCTAAAGGTTTGCAGAGGCAGTAGAAGGACAAGGGGGCAAGAGGAAAATGGGATGGTGTAGAGTGGAGTAGTTCTGTGGGGGGGGGGGGGGGGGGCAATAATGATGAAAAGTGATTATAAGGGAAGAGGCGGTAGACATTGAAGAAGATGGAGTAGAGAATGTTGAGAGAGAGGAAGAGGTGCATACTGGAGGCTGAGTAACAACCTGGGTGAGTGATTCAGAATAGATAAGAGTTGTCAGTAAACATCAAGGAGAGGACATTAGTATCAGTGGTCGGACCGGTGGTCAGAGGAGGAGCAGGGGTTGGAAAACCATCAAAATCAAAATCAGACAGGCAACCTGATGAAGGGATAAGCCTTAATGCCCCTATTAAGGGTAAAGAATCCTGATTATAAGCCATGGTGAACCTGAATAAAATGGGGAAAAGAAATGGTCTACCCCTCAGGGTCCTCATAAGGGGTAAGGGCAATTAATCCAATGCCACCGGGTAAAAAAGTTTGGCAAGTGGACATAATAATGGGATTGTTGGTGTGCATTGTGCCCAGCTTGTTAAGTAGATTGCAAGCAACATTTGGCACCTAAAAGCTTTTATTTTGCTATAATTTATAAAAAATATTATAATTTTGAAGGTTTACCTTCATTATTCGTGCTATTGGATAGAATCTTTACCATATAAATGAACCAGCTACTATCGGAGAAAAACAAACTCTGTCCAACAAGCCAATGGTGCAGGAATGGTCATGATACGATGCCAACCATTTTTCAGTCCACATCAGCCTTGGCATGTATATACATGCCACCCGGCAGCTAGTGGTTAACCAAGGGAATATCGTGCCCATGGCTCCCAGAGACCGTTCATGACTGACATGAAGCCAGCCTTTCATCATTTCAGAACGGCTCTCACATGAGAGAAATGGGACAGAAGATGGGGATCAAGAAGATATGGCAGAGGAAAGGAGGAGAAGCAAAGACCAAAAGAAATTAGTTTAAGCGAGGGCTGAAGTCCAAGGTAGGGGCAATCCCTACATTGGGCACCTGTCTCCATCTCCTAAGCCATCCCACCCCACCAACAAGTAAGGTATTAGGAGGGGGCAGTCAGAAATGCTATGAATGTTTCAAGGAAAAAATTAGGTCTAGTTAGGTAGTTTTTAGGAGATCCAAGTACCATCCATAAAAATTCTTAGTAAAACTTCAATTCGCTGCTTTTCTAACACAATTATGCATATCATACTGTTAGTGTTTTCCTACAGAACAATAGTTGGATCAATTATTTGGATTACTTCAAATCTTACTTGCCACATAACCCCCCCCCCCAAAAAAAAAAGGTCAAAGCGGTCCCCTCTTTAGTTTTGACAAGCTTGATATCTGACATTCGTCTTCAATTTCTGTATCTACTGCTCTTTTAAGTTCATTATCTTTTAAATAGATTCTATGTTTAATTACTTTCATAAGACATTTGTTATTCTGTTGGTTATACAATACTATCTGATCATTATTCTATAACAAGTTAAAAAGAGAAACTGTTTGTTAACAATTATGTTACATCTTATCTTTACCTTTTAATAAGTATTATCTAAAACCTGAAAGTAAGGCATACAGGACAGATGTGAAAGTGGATTATAAAAGGCAGACTATTCCCCAGGAATGTTTAAGGTGAACTTAACCCTTCATAAAACATCAGGGGATATCAATTCTCAAGAAATATGCTCAAAAAATGGAAAACTAACCACAAAACTTAATTTGGTTGTTATGATGGCAATACTATGCAGGCTATATACATGCCATGAAAATATATTAAAAAAATATATAATTCCTCTGAGCACACAAGAAAATATGATTCCAAAATATGCGAAAATGACTAAGACATGATAACTTTTAGTAGGAGCAAGTTTTACAGTCACACAGCAAGATTTAAGATACTGGAAATGTTTCTATTTTGATTAACTAATCTTTCCTCATATGTGGACTGTCCAGAAAAGGACTAAAAAAAAGATACAGAAAAATGAAATGACACTCAGTGCAATAGAAATCATTCTACAAATATGAAAGATGACACCACAACCTGATATTAAACAGGATGACTATACTGACACCTATGTGCTCCTACACAACAAACCATTACCATATATATTGGGGTGGGGGGGGGTCACCTCTCTGACAATCTACTCTCAAATAAAATCATGAAACAGTTCCTAAAAAGAACTCTGTGTAGGAAGTTTGTTAGTCTTTTTCAGAGTCAGAGGTAAAGCAGAAAAGACAAGACACTTTCCAATGCAGTACTAATCAGGACAATTACACATTATTCTGCACAAAACATGTTAGATATCACACAGGCCTTATTTCAGAAAATGTTGTCAATACAACAAACCCAACAAAAACCCTACCACATAATCTTGGAAGACAGAACTTGTAGATCAAGCTGCCCAGCCCTATTACATAAAGGAAGGAAATTTGTTCTTTTTGGTGGTAAGAAAAGCATAGAGGCTGTAGCAAATGCCTGACTATGCTCCACCATCTACGTTAGACTTCAGGGTGTATACCATTCATCACAGAAAGTTTCCAGTCTATTTGGATATACCTTGTCCACTATAATTAGTTGAAAAAATCTTCGTCTTTATAGCCATTGGGCCTATACTGTAAACATTCACTTGTAGGCTATTTAATATATTAACAAACATATAATTATTTCTAGCACATTTATCTATACACACTCCACTATGACTTCATTTGGTTCTAGATACTTCTACCTAACCTCAACCAATTTATCATAAAATCTGAAACAACTTTTACTAGATGTTTCCATTGATTCTAAATAATACTTAATTCTTAATGTCAGAATCATATTCATCTAATCAAAACAATAAGCTACAAAACAAAATACGTCATAAAAACATTAAATTACTACACTCATCATTATGAACAATCTTCTTTCCAGATGTGCAACTTCTATGCTCTTTAAAATCTGCCGCATTATCAGACATTAAATATACCCTCACTGATAAAGACTTTCTTAATGTACTTTGTCACATTCATGGTAATTTAAGTAGCAGATTACTCATATATGAAAACCTTTAAAGTGTAACTTGATAATGTAACATACAAATTCATCAATAATGTAACAAATATATCGTTTATCTCTTTGGAACATGAAAATGTATAGACTGAGCTGATTTCTTGGCTTCTAAATATCATCTAACAATAAAATATCATGAATGATGGTGTACATTTTGTTTCAACTTTACAGGATCAATTATTGAGAATTTGTCTTCTACCTTATCAACAAAGAGTTTTAATATCTGAGTCTAATCCTTTTCATGGTAATAATGAAACTTTGTACTTTACTGAAGCAATGCAGTGTTCTTATGAGCATGAAACATTGCAAGTTTGCCTTACCAACTCTCATTATTGCTGGCGTTACTTTTGCACTATGGTTTTTGGATATTATTATCTTAATCATGTCTAAAATGCATTATAAATACTAAAATAATTAGCACTTTATCTGTAAGTTCACAAACACTCTGGGAGTACAAAGTTTCCTAGGGAAAATATGTACTATGGACCGGTGAAAATTTTCTAA
This sequence comes from Penaeus vannamei, assembly GCF_042767895.1. Taxonomy (NCBI): domain Eukaryota; kingdom Metazoa; phylum Arthropoda; class Malacostraca; order Decapoda; family Penaeidae; genus Penaeus; species Penaeus vannamei. The sequence goes on along the minus strand of NC_091580.1, from coordinate 10,176,921 downwards.
AGTCAACCTTCAGATTATCTGACAAGGAATTAACATTCATTTACAATTATTTTAAAACACATCAGCTTAATTTTACATTCATCTTTAACACTATTTCAAAACAACCTAGAATAACAACACTACAACCCAATGAGAGTTGATAGCTTCCACTTCCACAATTTATTCCTACCAAGCAGAATTCTTAGTCGAGGATCCGACAACTTTAGCTTCCTGGTGATCTGATTGAAGCACTTCTTGTGTAACATTTGAGGCCTAAATAACTTTTCAGAAAGGCAAAAACCCTCTCTGCATAACCAATGAGTGCCTCTGAGTTAACAAGCAGTCAAGCACAATGCCCCAGAGGCCCCTCCTCCCCCCAAAGTCCCTGACAGCAGGACTTGTATCCTGAAACAAGGTTAAGATCCTGCCTGAGGAGTGACTCAAGCACTTGACTCAGGCAGCCAAGAATTCCTCCAAATGCTTGCCTTTTCTCTCCTTTCGGCTGCTTGCCTTTCCCACTGCTCCTGTCCCCTAGGCCTAAAAATCGCCCACGAGACCGACTGTCAACCAAGAAACTAGGGCTGAATGGAAGTCGTAAAAAAATCATTCAACAGGTCATCAGCCACAAAAAAGGGCAACTGGCAACCCCAGTCACTTTTCACGAATCTGCGAATTTTAATAAAGTTTTTTGCTGGATTTGTCTTGGAACCCAACTGGCCTGGCAAGTGGCGACGAGAGCCCGTGCCCTGTGAGTCAGGGCTTTTCCTACAGGAGCCAAATAGCCGAAAAGAGTGAAAAACGTCGCCAGTGGGGAGGTCAGGGTGACACACCCCACGTAAACAATACACTTCAATGTCCACTTTTCTGCCTCCTGGGCTCTACTTACTTCTCATCCATACTGAAGGATCATTCCTCAGCCGATGTCCTGGAGAAGTCTTGGACAGATCACCAAAACAGTGCATTAACTCCGGGATTGTGCTTGGCAATGCACAAGTGGAAAGATCTCACGGATTTCCCTCGACGCTGCTCGGGACTCGCACAAACACTGAATCAGAAAAATACCTGATATTTTCCGTATATAACATCAATACATACATTTAACGTATATAAGACCACTAATAGGCACGAAAACCCAGAAGTCCCCTGTCACTCGAGTCCGTTCCCTCTGTCATTCACACAAACATTAGTGGCTGCCATGTTGGCCGCTGCACCGCCCTCCGCCCTGCAACTAGGACTCGGGACCCTCGCCCTTTTCTATCTTTGCTAGGCCTGTAGGGGGCTTGGGCCTGTTGCAATTGCACTTTTGGTGAAGTTAGAACTTGTTGGGAAGACTTGAAGAAGAAAGACGCGTGAATAATTTACTTAGTCATGATGCAAGTGTGAGGTTTCAAAAGCCCACCAAAATAAAGAATAAATGAAAGACTGCCTTGTAATATTAAAGTGTTCGAAGGCTAATTTAAATACAAAAAAATCATTAGAAATTAATAAAATGCATCATATCCACCGTTA
>NC_091580.1:10167933-10170433 GCF_042767895.1 Penaeus vannamei | reverse complement strand
TGGTCCCTAGAAACACGGTTGGCTCTTTTTTGTTTTTGTTTTGTTAAAGTTCTTGGTGCAAGCTGGTGAAAAGATCTTATGAAGATCTCATACGTTTTTTTTATAAGAATTTACGAAGCGAAAGGTATTTTATTGTGTTCCGTGTATATATTTCCCATGTATAATTACATCTGCACCCTTTTTTTACGTAATGCATGATCTGTGACGCATTTAATAATGAGGATTGTGTCCGCACCCAGAGAGGGCTGCCGAGTCTTACTTTCAACCCGTGGTGACCAGAGGACACTCTTCCGTCAAAGAATGTCTGTGTCGATGAAAGTTATTTTTTTTCCGGATGTTAAAAGTATTTTTTTTTTTACCTCATACTTTCAGAGGCGATAGGGGTGTAATCCGGAGAGGATGCAAGTTGGATAAGTATAGACCTCGCTTAATGATGAGAATGATATAATGAACGTTAACAGGGTCATATCTATCTAAGATTATGAAATGCGAAATGAAAAATTCTGCGAGTATCTAAAAGTATTCAGTACTGGGGCTTGCTTGACTTATTTCCAAACCCAGCAGCAGCATCACCCTTCGGCCAGAGGAGCACTGCTGGCCTGTTCGTTCATCCCTCTCCATTGTGCCTTCAGTCCAGCAATAGATCCTATGGCCAGTGCCTGATTATCCGCTAGGAGAAGTAAGGCCAATGTCTAAGGCCTAAATCTACGAGATCCTGGGGGCTTGCCGAAGTTAATCTATATGTTTATATATATGTATATATATATATATATATACATATATATACATATATGTATATATATATACATATATATATACATATATGTATATGTATATATATATACATATATATATACATATATTTATATATATATATATATATATATATATATATATATATATATATATATGTGTGTGTGTGTGTGTGTGTGTGTGTGTCTGTTTGTGTGTGTGTATGTGTGTGTATGTATGTGTGTGTGTGTGTGTGTGTGTTTGTGTGTGTGTGTGTGTGTGTGGCTGTGTGTTTGTGTGCCTGTGTGTGCCTGTGTGTGGGTATGGGTGTGTGTGTGTGTGTTTGTGTGGGTGTGTGTGCCTGTGTGTGGGTATGGGTGTTTGTGTATGTATGTGTGTGGGGGGTGGGGGAGGCGCTCGCGTGTGTGTTTAAAAGTTGTTCCCTGGGCGTATTTTTTCCTGTTTGCTTTTATTTTCTTTCCATACATCATCTGAGTCTTAAATGTCTACGAAAAATAAAACGAGGGCCCCCCCCCCTCTTTCCACAAGACATTATGAAACAGATAATGGTGTAATTTTATTTTAGAAGATCTTCAACTTAATCCCATTAATGCTTATCTACAAAAGTGATTTTTTACTATCTTTATGTATATTCTGGTCACATCAAACGTCAGTAAAACATTTTTTTTTAAATATTTATACTTGTGGAGTACCTAATGTTATCAGCAAATATTCTGTCAAATGGGGCCCTGCATCTTGAAGGCTCCTGAAGCTTGTAAAAGAATTTCTCTTATTCTGTCTATGAAATCTTTGGCGTCTGGAATTTAGTAGTCCTTCTAACTCTACGAATTTCTGGATTATACCAAACAAGATATATGTTTTCATACAACTTTTCATGCACAGCGTGAAGCTTCCTTTCCATTCGGAAGTTTCAGTAAGGAGGCATTATTTATTTATTCATTTTGGTAAATCCTATTAGATATACTTAAGAGCTGGGATATACTACAGTTCAAACGATGCAATTTTCTTCTGGTTACTTCTTTTTACCACCCAGCAGTCTGCTTCATTCTAACGACTATAATTGTTTGTCTCTCATATTTCATCAGATGTGGTTGATATCTGCATTTCAGCGGCTGAATTCTTCCGTATTTTCGACTGATCTAACGACTATAATTGTATGTCATATTTCATCATATGTGGTTGATATCTGTGCACTCAGCGGGTGAATTCTTCCGTATTCTTCCTTTTATGCATGAAATAGTATATTGATAACAACAAGGAAAATATGTTGGATATGATAATAGAGTAACCAACAGTATCACATAAAAAGTATATTCACTAATGAATCTAGCCACAAGGACACCATCATCACAAACGTTTGATATCATCATCCCGCCAATACTATATAACCTTGATCTCTGCAAATACTGAATGAAGTGTGGAGAGAGGATATAATCCTTACGCCTTATCCCATCTCAAGACGATTTGAGAAGAACTACAAGGCATTTACAAGTCATGGTAGGGTGCAGAATTGGGTGAAAGTACGTTATGCATATTATCGGTGTGCTCATGGCTTACTAGCTGTTCTGGATCCTTCAAGGGGCCACAATGCACTGCATAATATGGTTAACCTAGTGGGGCAATGGATGACAGAACATCCATATAGCTATGGTAGGCGAAGATCTATGTAGATGGTGGAGTCATTACTGACGAGGAGCTGATATGTCGACAGCTTCTGATGTTGATGGTAGATTTATCGTAACTAGAA
>NC_091580.1:10157933-10162933 GCF_042767895.1 Penaeus vannamei | reverse complement strand
CACCTCCTATATATAGGGTAAGTTTGAAAAGAATTTTTTAAGTTAAGAAAACTCTTCTCCAGCAAAATTACATTGGATAGAACAGGAAAGCACACATGACACATTTCTTCTATGGAAGCAATACAGTGGAAAGGCTTTTAGTGTAATTGTGTATTTTCATTCTTTTCCCTTCATTGTGTTAGATACACCTTGTTTAGCATGTGTTGACTACATCCTGCTCAATAGGTGGATGCTTCTGCAACATTGAATAATTAAATAATTTTCTTAAGATGAATCAATGACTTTCAGTTTTTTTACCCTTAGAAATATCAAGACTGAAATAAGTAGATTAAAGAATATGCCCATAAGCAAACAACTGGTAACTGTAAAGGAAGCAGTTCTTTTCCTTTTTTATTCTTACACATATTTTCATTTCTATTCTTTTATATAATAGAATTTTCTCTAAACCAGTTTATTTCATATAACTGTAAAAAAATGTTACAAAGGAAATAATAATGTTTTTTGTTTCAAGGAATTCCAATAGCTATTGGTGTTTTTTAATATTTTAGACATTTCTAATTCTTTGTTATACAGGTTTTGATTCAGTTGCTAAAATGTGAAAAAATTTTAAATCTGATGTCAATCAGTAAACCTATTTATTGCATTTGATTATGTTTCATATTCTTGTATCATCTTGTATTAACTTTCTTTAAAACAAATTTCATCTAATATTACTCAGTGTAAAACTGCATGTATACAAGTTTATTAGTTCTTAAGTATACTAAATATACTCATAGCTAACTATAGTTTTGTTGTTCAAAACTGATAGGTTAAACTGTGCATATTTAAATTATCTTACAAAAAAAAAATTAACTTCATTAGTTTAGATAGTGATGGAGAAACATATACATAAAACATATTCTATTTACCTGGCAAGTAATATCCTCAACATTCTTACATTAAGAAACTTGCAGAATGAAAACATAAACCTAGATATGAGTTTTCATTTATACCTTCAATAATTTTCTGTTTTTAACTATGAATATAGTCTGTTTTGTTACTGACTTCAGATGTGTGTCTTTACATATTAAGGGGTAATTATTGATAGCAATTGAAAGTATGAAAATTAATCATCTTTGTATTAAAGATACTGTGTATGTTTCCATTATTACAGTGTTACTTATCCTCTCTAGGAGTAGGTTGCACATATTGATATTTTGCAATTCATATATCAGCAGCAATCTGATGCATATCTTCTCCATACAGCCCCTGACAGCAAGTAGTGTAAATGAAGAAATCATCCTACTTGCTGAATTTTCTGAGATTGAGGGCCCAATGCCGCTGTTGACAATCCCACAATGTCAGCCCTCACACTTGGACTTAAATGACTTTGTAGTGAAAGTGATGTCAACAGATTACTTAAACACAAGGTATTCATAACCAGTATTTGGATTTTGTTTCTAATAATAAAGTTTTACAGTGCTTAAAATTAAAATTAAAATGATAGTTATTTAAATATCTTATAGGTCTAAGAGCTGTATAGAAGTCCAGTGGAAAATATATCTCTGAAAAGACCTTTGACAAATGCCTATTTGTTTAGAAGGCCAAGGATATCACCTGAGATTTTTTTATGTATATTATGAAATTGCAAAAAGTTTTTTCTTTTATAAAGTCCATTTATAGTTGCTATTAATGTTAAAAATTCAATTAACCAGTAATGTTATGTTCATGAAATGTCATAATGGATGGCATCAAACAGTAAAGCCAACCAATCTAATTATATGGTCCCTTTATGTCTTCAATTGGTATTATCTGCAATTATAGTCACCTTGATAGAATATTTAATAGTGTAAAAAAGTGATTTGAAAATCTAAATGTGAGAAGAGAATGGTATATGATTACAAGTAACATTTGGTGCTGATATTAACGATCATAAACTTTGTCATATGTAAATATCTGAAGTTCCTACTGCTGATTTACAAGGTCCAAAGTGTGTTTACAGAACAATGAAGATTTATTATCGTATAGATAGCAAATGCTTTAGAAATTATAATTAAGAACTGATAAAATCCTATTTATCTGATAAATATTTTGTATATTTATCAATAATGATAGAGAAAATATTGATAATATTAATGATGATGATCATCATCATGGTGGTGATGAGATTTGGAGCAATTATGGTGTTACTAGTAAGGGTAAAGATAATGATGATGATAATCATAGCTATCCATACCTGTGACAATCAAGTTAAGTATTTCTTTCTATTTTCAGTGGTGAATTTCGTGTATGTGCAGATACCCAGATGGTACAACAGGATATAGAACCTGGCATACATGTATATGTACATTATTTCACTCTCTATGATGTAAGAGCACGAGGATTTGTTAGACCTATGTGTCTATCATATATATCCTCTGACTCAAGGAAGCTTCTCCATTACTTCTCCCATCTAAGATTGCATTTTAGTAAGGTTAGCCATTTTATGCTTTATTTTTAGGATATATCTTAAACTGTGTAAAGTTATAGATGAACTATATTTTTAGATGTAGAATATTTTCCTTTCATTCATTCTTTTTTCAGGCAACTGAATATTTGAAGCTGAGCAACCTCACTCGATTCACAAACGAAATGCAGGAACTGATTACAGATCTTGAATACACAAAGGACCGCTATATCCAAGTTCAGAGGCAGTTTGTAAGTTTGGTTTTATATCATGTGGTTTCATCCTCACTAAGATTTGTGCTTTTACATTTTTTTCATATATGCTTCATTTTTTTTGTTTGTAGAGAATCATATTGTCCTTTTAAATATCAATATGAAATGGTCCCCTTTTGTCAAACAGAATAGAATGATTGTTTCTACTAGTATTAAGATTCAGAAGTTGGCTACTGTCATTACTGAATTTTGAGAGGTGTTGCAGAAAAGGTTTATGCAGATGATACTGATGGGAATGGTTTAAATAAATTTAATGTGATAGATATATCATTTAAAAGTTCTTTGTAAAAAGAATGTCCAATTGTTTTCTTCATGAAGTATTTGTAAAGCACCTAAACACAGTGGAAGCAAGAACATTAGCAATAACTTACTTCTTTTGCCAGCTCTTTGCACAGAAGTAAGTATCAAGTGACTGCCATCTCATTCTACAACACTAATGTGGTTTACAAAATAGATACTACATAAAAACTTTTCTTGAAATAGTATAGTTTGCCATCTTTATTCAATTAGATAAATTATGTGCATATGAAAAAGGCTATTTTACCAACAATACTCTAGGCAAACTTGCATTGCAATAGCCTGGATAACCATCATGCTTGAATTACAGTTACTCTCCTTTATATGTTCACTATTAATCTATTTTTCATATAATATGAAAAATGTTTTAAATAGCTACCTATGCTTTCATATTTAACAGTCAGTTGATATGGAATCCAGCCCATTACCTCAAGAGATGGCAAAAACCCCAGAAGAGATACTAAACATTCAGCAGTTGTGCGCCAAAAATGATGACCAAACTAAAGTACAAAGAGCAGTAAGAGAAATATTTAGCACAGCAGCAGCCACAGGGATTCCCCACTACAATGGGGTTTTAGAAGAGGCTGTTCCTACAAGTTTAGCATCTCAAGGTTCAGACAAGCGAGACCTAGAGGAAGCAGGACAAAAACAGTGAGTTTGACTTCTGTGCCAGCATTTGCCTGTCTTGCCATTATCTCTTCTGATTATCATAAATACTTACTTACTTTTAGGTATGAGAGATAACATTATTTACATAGTATGGACATACATTTATTTAATTTGCATATTTTTCAACTGTATGATTACACTTTTTAAAAATATTACTGATATCTTGTTGAGAGGCCAAGAACATTTCTTCTGTAATGTTGTTATTTTGAAAATTAGCTCATATTATCTTTTTTTATTATTGTATCAGTCTCTGTAATTTCTATTCCTGAGTTATTGACAGCATGGGTAGCCAGAAAGCTAAGTAGAAGAGTAAACAATATCATAAATTTTTAAATGCTTTTAGCACATATATTTAAATCATTGTTGAAACCTTATTCTTTATTTCATATACTCTTAGAAGTTCTTATTATTTATCTTGAGTCCTGGATGAGAATTGCACTACATGAAAATAATTTTGCCAAGAAAGAGATTTAGGCTACTTAGATAATCTTTACATTATTAAGATCATAACAAGCATAGGTAAAAATGTTTATTTTTACCTCATGGGAAAACTAATCCAAAAAACTTAAATCACATCTTGGCAAGGCAGTATATTATTCAATAGTTTGCCCTTTTGTCTGGTTCCACAGTCACCTGGAATAGATCAAGGGTTATCTGTAGCTGCTGCTCCCTATTTTTAAACTAGTAGCCAGTGAGCAAACCAGCAAGGCATGCAGGATATTTAATTGTTTTTTCTTTTACTGTTCTTATAGAAAAAAAAGTATTGTCAGGAAAGGAATTAAGCAAGTTTAAGAGAAATGAAAAATATGAGGATGATAAAACCCAGTAGTATTTATAGCATGTGGTATTTAAGTATTAAGGATAATAAAAATGAAAACTTCCTATTTATGATTTGCAGGTGAAGTCAGTATTTTTCTTAACTAAAATCTGAAATGGGGTTCCAGATCCACTTCATGTGTGAGATCTCTGACCCCAGTATCATGCAACCTGTTAAGTCCAGATGATGATGAAGAAGCGCTCTTAAAACATACATCACTGGAAGCTGTTGCTATGCAGCTTATGGAGTGCCAGCATATTATGGACATTGTGAAACCTCATATGGTAAGTCAAGTACATTGAGGCTTGTGCAGTGATATACAATTTTGGTTTATATAGTTACCCCTATCATTGTCATCTTTGTTATTATTATTTTTATTATTGTTGTTGTTGTTATTGTTATTGTTATTACTATAATAATAATAATAATTATTATTATTATTGTTATTATTATTATTATTATTATTATTATTATTATTATTATTGTTGTTGTTGTTGCTATTATTGATATTATTGTTATT
>NC_091580.1:10127933-10152933 GCF_042767895.1 Penaeus vannamei | reverse complement strand
CAAAAAAGATAGGAAAGGGATAATGTTTATTACTCTTGGTTATTCTAAAGTTAATCTGATTCTGAGACATGTAACATCTAAACACAGATGCACCCAGTTTTGTTGCAAAAATGTATATGTGGCTCCCATCTGAATTATTAATTTTTATTCTCTAGATGTCTTTATATTTGTTTGTGCTTTTTCTTTTATCAGCTTGTCGTCTTTCTGGACTAGTACAGCAGTTTTGTGGAGTGTCACACTGTCTCATTCACTCACTGCTGTCTGGACGACCTGTTGTCCTTGCTGCAGCTGACCAGTATCGCTCTTTGGTAATGCTGTATGTACGGGCACTATCTACTTTACTTCCACGCTCACCACGGCAAAAACTGCCCATGTTAAGGTATTAGCATTTTGTTTTTGATGGAACTGGTCAAACATAGCATGTATTTGGAAAATACACCACATTTCTTAAAATTGCACAAGTTCTTGTCAATACCTCCATTGTTCTTGTACTGCTACGAACAGCATTCCATATCTTTCATGATAGTGTTTAGTAGAGGCATCCTAAGATCCACTTGATTCCTTTGTTTCATAATTAAGTATTATTCATGTGACATAACCACTTAAGTAGTCCCTTCACTTTACAGTATGATATGTGAAAGGAATATGTTGTAAATCTCACTATATATCTTTCTGTCTTTCTATCCTTCAGCATATCTATTTGTTTGTTGTCTGTGATCAAAGTTCATAGTGGTAGATAAAGATAAGGTATAAATGCGAATAAGTAACTTCATTAACCAGATGTTGCAATAGACACATGTAGATTTTGTATCCTTATCAGAATTACATGAGGATATGACATTGAAATGTGTCTGTTACATAATGTCCATCTATTTATTACTTAATCTTTCTGTGTCTCTCTGGTTATTCATCTGTCTGGCTAATTATCTGTCTATTATCTATTTGTTTATCTAACTTTTTATTTGTTTATCTACCCATCTATCTGTTTACCAGTAAGTCTAACTGTTTATATATCTGTCTTTCCATCTTTCTCTTTTATTTTCTATTTATTTTTCAGGTGGCACACTGGCACCATCACGAGTTTTCATATTCAGCATTACCGTGTGGTAGGGCTGTGTATCCCAGAGAGACTTCATGTTCAGGATCTCATGTCTAATTCTACTCTGGTGAGGAATGTGTAGATGGCAAGCATGAGCAAGAGATGGGCAGTTTAGATTGCTTTGATCTTGCTACATTCATAATGTACATATCATCAGGTAGTTTAATACCTTTTATGATCCTGTTTTACTGCAGATTTTAAGTAAGTGAAATTTATTGAAAGAAAGGAAGAAAAGCTGTTTTAGTTACTTTATAAGACTGATTAAATGATCATAGTTCATCTTGCTTTGTAACATAAGATATATTTTGATCTGCTGTATGTTTGTGCATTTGGATAGGAAGCTCTTTTTGTACCTAGCCTTATTTTATATATGGTATGGTGAAAAAAAAATTCTTTTGTTAAATCTGTGTATGCTGAAAAGAATTTGACCTGATTGTGGTAAGAATACTAGTAGCAATAGAATATTTACAATCCTAAGTAGCTCATATTAGGAAATGAGATGACTGGTCTCCTTTATATACATGAATGATATTGATTATAATCAGAAAAAATATGTTATTTACTAATGGTAATCTTTCTGCACTTTGTATAGGGTAAGAAGAATAGCTACATAAACTTGTACAAGTTATTAAAAGGAATTTTTTGTATAAAAAAAATCAACAGTTTGTATTCAGATTAGGCCTGATTACTTATAGATTTAAGCCATTTGTAAAATGACTGAAATGAATGCAATCATTCTCTTTACTTTGCAGAATCAAGTCACCGTCTTGAATATTGAAACTGGCCACATATCAGGGGTAGCATACAGTGGAACTCTGGTACGAGGAGTGGAACAATATGGCCGCAGACTATTTCACTCCAACTCAGCACTTCAGGCAGCTTTACAAGCAATTCTGGTTACTTTGGGCTTAAAGATATATTTGTTATACCATCTTCTTGAGACTACTGATCGTAGTGCCAATGATATACTGAAGGGAATAGGAATAGCCAAAGGAGACTGGGACATTATAAAATATTTGACTGGCTTAATACAGTCACAACTAAAAAATGCATAAATTTGTCCTGATGGCAAATTAGTACTTAATTTGATGATAAAATTATATACACAAATGAAGAATACTTCCATTAACATGTTAAAGTATTTTAGGTAATATTGTGATGATAATTTCTTTACACGGATGTAATTGTACATACACTTATGGATGTGTTCATTGTTTATTGGTTTATATATTTGATAAAAAAATATGACTAATGGTTAAACAAATTTATGTATTTAAGTGTGATGTTTTTTTCTGATGTGATGTGATGTGACTATTGATAAGCATATTTAGTGTATTTATTTATAGGGAAGGTCAATAGAAATTGTCAAACATTCAGTATTGTACTTCATATAGTGCTGGTATTGTTATAGCCAAAGTTAAAATGTGATAATCCTCTTTCAGTATTTTTTAAGTAGAACATAGATCATCATTCCAAAATGTTATTTTGTATCTTTTTGTATAAATTCAATTATATTATCCAAATATATTCTTTGTATTGTTTCTAAATAATACTTTTCCACAGTTTGGTAAATTGGTTTTCTATTTTGTGCTTGAAAAAAATATGGATTCAAAATTGTATAGAAATATTATCACTGAATGTTTCTTACTAATTTTTGAGTTTAGAAATGCCTTTTTCTTTCTTTTTATCCCATTTTAAGATAATATTGGAATTATTTCACCCGTTTCATCCTTTCTTGAATAACTTGTTATATGAAGTTGACACCAGTTTCAGGGCAGTGCCTACCTCTCTAAATAAAAGCCTGATGTATGTATGATACCTCTGTGATTTTTAGAAATAGTTTAGAACCTATTGACTTTAACCATTGACTTGGGAATAAAGGGCAAGCCAGTCTTAGTATTTGAAGAAAGATTATTGAAGGTGGGTCTTATGTAGAAGAAATGCCTACTTTGATGACTTTGATGTGTAATTCAAAATAAAATGGGGGTAAAGTTTGCAATGAAACTTCATATAATTAATGGTGAAAGCTCTCTTATTCAAATATAACATATCAGAGTTTTCCAGTCCTTCATTCAGAAAATGAGAAAAAGATAGAAAAGGTACATATTATGTATACAGAATATTTTCTATATGGAAATTAAATGTTTAGAAAAAAAAACATATAAGGCATAGGACTAATAGATAGAAGACTACAATATTTAATGTTTTTAAACTGTATTTTACATGACAGCAAAAAGATAAAAAATAAACAAGAAATTGCTCAAAATATCTATTTACTGTTGGGCTTTAAGGCTGATGAGTAATACACTATTACACTTTACCACTGTGGCTCAGTGTTTGCACCCTCATCTTCAGTTGTGCTGTTAGAGCAAATTTCCCCATACTGCCCTTGGTATCAGGAAAGGTATCTACTGAGGCAAGAATGACACTGTTTCATTAAAAGCCCTCAAAGGTATGGGATTCTGACTGTAAACCAGGGATAAGCTGTTCCAGATGTAATTGTAAGAATATCATATCCCATGCAAGTCATAATGAATGAGGACAGGAAAATACTTTGAGGAATATTTCATGTGGAAGGAAAGTTCTGAGGTGTGTGATATCTTGCACTTACAGTATTTATGTTTGTCTTGTCAAATCCCATGTCATTTTGCAAAATTGAACACATAGCCACTTGCAGTCTGTGATACATATATTTTCTATTACTATGAATATGATTATGAGAAATTTAGTGATTAATTAGGCAAAATCATTTTCCAGATATTGCACCAGATAGTCAATGACTAAGGTGTTTTCACTTTTGGATATTAGGATATTAGTATTAATGCTGTATGATGAGTTTAATTTTACCTTAACCCAGTTAGTGTTATCTGTAAAATGCTATTATCTCATACCTAAAACTAATGTTCATGGTAGGTAAATCCATGTTTTCCTTTTCATCCCTCTTATTGAAGGCATCAGTTCCAATAAAAACAAAAATTGTCATAGAAGTAATCAAATGACCCAAGATAATTTTCCTATGCGGGGAATTTCTTTGCAGTAAGGGCTGCATGACATAGATAGGAGCATATAATCACTTTTGTTTCAATAATCATGTGTTGAAATAATGTCTTGGTAATCCTGCATATATTTTTTTATATGCATTTCAATAACAACCTCGCTGGTTCATTATTTGCAACATTTTCAAATTAGATTCCCTTGGCAAATTATTAACTGGAATCTGGGAGTACAAAATCATTTTGGAGCAAGAATCTTGTTCAAATGTAAAGTTGAGGTAAAAATCACAATAAATGTGAAACAGGAATTGGTCCAATACTACAGAGATTTCCTGATCAATTTTGAGGTTTATGTACTCAGCTTGTAATGTAATGTATCTTGTAAAGGAGAAATCCAAATCCAAAATAGTTTCTTGCAAAATAAGTTGTAATAAATTTTAGTCTAAAGCACACTTGTTACAAAATAGCAGTTATCCTTTGCTTTTGTAATTTCAAGGATCAAAAATAAAATACAGTATTGAATTAAAACATGCAATAGTATTGATGTGTCTTGTGATCAAGTTGGTTTTCAAAGTTTTTGGAAACATCAAATTGATAAGTTTTAAAGTGCAGAATAACCCTTTTACCAGTATTAAAGAGGAACATTATAGTGAGGTGGTACTTTGTTTAAAGTTCCTTTAAAAGGCAATATTCAATTCATCATCAGTGTTGTACATAACTCATCCTAAGAAATTTTTCAAAAGTTGGTATACAGTGAACCCTCGCTATAACGCGGTTCACTTTTTGCGTTCTCGCTGCTTCACGGATTTGCTTTGTGCATTGTGTTCTGCATTCTGATTGGCTAAACAGTCTCTCCGCTTCTTCTCTACCTGTGTGTCAATAACGTTATGGTTTAATATGTACATGTACGTATAACAGCTTGCCAAATTCAAGTTTGCAAATTTTCTCTTAAAACCCATGAAGCCTTCAGTTCGTATTGATGATTAAAATTATTATTTTACAGTACAATAGTTATTTGTAAAAAAACGTTTATACAGTACTTTTATTTGTTAAACAAATGCTTGGGCCTGTAAAAAGGTTTTGTTCTTTGGTTTCAATGTATTGTAGAGTATTTCATTGTATAATAATTTGAAAAAAAAAATAAAGGTTACTACTTCATGGATTTCGCCTATCACGGGTTCTTTTTGGAACGTAACCCCCGCGAAAAACGAGGGTTCACTGTATTACATTCAGCAATGATTCCCAATCAAAGTTTATTTCCATAAATACTGCCTGGTATAGGATGTCCTAGTGATAATATATATATATATATATATATATATATATATATATATATATATATATATATATATATGAGGAAAACATTTCTAGCCTTAGGATAATACAATCAAATGACAAATCAAAATTGTTAGGATGTTATACATATGATGTAATCCATTATAATTCTGCATTAAGTTTTGGACAAAGCTGAAATATGTAATCATGTGTAACTCATTTGTGTGCACTTTTGGAAAGCTTGGGAGCCCCCCCCCCCAAATGAAAATGTGTGAATTAATAAACATTTATAAAACTTGCTTGTAGTATTCTTTTCTAGTAAGTGTTGATTATAGTCTACATTATGTACATATATCCATATTAAGTCTATGGAGAATGTTGCATTCTTGGAAACCTGGTATTTTTTATATATGAAGGGAATGTGTTTTTCACTTGATGGATGGTAATATATCTATAACAGTTACATTACTACACCAGTATATGCCATTTTGCTTGTTTTAAATGAATTTTGCAAAGTATCATGTTTGGTTATTACATCTGCCAAGGAGTTTATGTTTTTGGTCATGTTTGTTTGTTTATTCATTGATTAGCAGGATAACTCATAGGTTATGAACAGACTTTCATTAAATTTTTACCAGAGGTGAATATTCTAGCACAGATTCCAATAAACTTTGGTGTGTGATCCAGAGCCAGGAATTTTTTAAATGATTACCAAAGCAATAGGGGTAATGATTATTATTATGAGTACCCTTATCATCACCAAGGAGATTATGTTTACAGCAGTCACCAGTGTACTCGAAAAAAATGATTTCAATGTAATTCTTTGTGAATATTTTTATTGCATCAGTGGTCCAATTGTATTGGCTGAGGTATGCGCTCCCTTGAGTGCTTATAGTATTTAGTATATAAATGTTATTTATGGTGTATTTTGCATAGGTTTTATTTCCTCTGGGTCCTATACAGGCCATCTTTTGGTTTGGCATTGTCTAATAAGGAAGTTGGTAAATACTTTATTGCTGCCTGGTTGACAGGTACAGATATGACATTTCCAGTGAACTTAAAGTATATTAATTGTGTTTACAGTCATAAAGGGGTCAATTACTCATCCTCTCTATCTCAACCAATATTTCTAGATATTTAGAAATATTCTTTATTTTTCATTTCTATTAGTAATGTTCTTAAATTAAAATAATCATATTATTTACAAAACAAAGTTACAGTGTACATTCTATGTTCCTGATGGCAATGGGTTAAAGGTCCCATTTTAACTTCAGTCAAAAAAGGCATTACTAAATGTCATCAATAGTTTGCAAATTAGATATCATATTTTGTAGTTGATATGCATTAAAATACCATAGCCAGTATATCTTCCCTGTGTACACACAGCCAACAGTCAACCAGGCAGGTATATTTCTATACATAAAATGTATTGTGATTTTAATTGAACATGTAATTTTGAAGAGGATATGACACGGAAATGCATTAAATACACCCGCATTGTTAAATTATTGCATATCATTCATAGATTTTCTACATTTGCCAAATTCATAAAAAAAAATTCTCTGCTCTTCCTCCCAAAACAATGGTATGAAATCTAAAATTACTTAGGAACTGTTGCCACACTTTCATTTAAGTTGTTTGGTTTTGTGTGTTTTTGTCATGATGAAATATGTATGGGGTAGAACAGGAGCCATATGCACTGTATTCATATCAACTTCTAATTTCTCCCCAGGTCTTTGTCCTGAAGCACATATATACAATATTATTTACTTGACATATTGGTACTTGTACAGGACAAGAGCCTGCTAGTCTTAGTCTTGCTTCATGGAAGTACACCATCAACTCCATTCTGTGCCTTCAAAACTAATCTTGATGCCCTTTGCAACAATGGATAGTCACACTATGAGACCAGTTTAGGGCCTGCATGTTACGATCATGCCCATCAGATCATTTCCTCTAAGACAACACTAAAAGAGTCCCATGTTACAATCTATGAAGTCATGGCTTGGGCAAATTGCTGAGATTTGTTTATGATGAGCTAGAAATGAGCTGCTTGTCAATAGGGACTCATGGAGTATTGGGTGAATGTGGCAATGCACCATAGATTAATCAATATCTTATTTCTGTAGTTTCCCAACCATAAAATCTTCTGGAAGAGTATATGTCTAGTATTAGCTGTCCTCAGGAAAATCACAGAATGGAAAATTTGTAATCACAGCAAGTAATACTCATGTATCATAGTAGCTTATAGCAATGTACTGAAGAATAACATATCCCACTAAAGATGCAATGCTAAAATATTCAGCATTTAAATCAAGGGAAACAGAGGACTTCTCATTCTACCAAAGAAGAGAAGAGAAAAGAGTACAAAAGTTAAGAAATGACAAAGTGAAGTGTAGTGTGGAGGCCAAAAAAGAAGAGAGGCGGAGAAAAATCTGAATGAAAAAAAAAAAAAAAAAAAAAAAAAAAAAAAAAAAAAAACATACAATATTCAAATAGATTTAATTTATTTTACTGTTTCAGAAACTTCCTGGAAATTTTACAAGAGCCTGTTATCTAGGTAATAATTTTTTAGAATCATTAAATTTTTCTGAATCACTGAGTATTGCTGGGCCTTAAGTAAGGCCTGCATAGTTTATTTCTTTTAAATCTCACTGAATTGAAATAAAAATCTTAGTTTTGAACCAATATATTAATGTATGGTTAATGGTTTTAAAACAAACTAAATGTGCAAAACATCAAAGGTCATATACCACTGTAAGGTGTAGGAAGGGAATTGGGGAAGGGGTGTAGGGGAACGAGTAGGAAGAGGAAGGATGTTGACCAATACTTTAAGTGTAGTTGTAATGGGAGCAGAGATATTGATGGGTGGATGAGGGATAGTTATGTTATTTTGGGTCATGATTAGACAAGTTTTGAAAACTTCTGGAAGGGGGTTGGTTGGGGAAGTCTGAAAAACAAAGGTTTTCTTTAAAGCAAGAAAAGAGATTTCAGATGTCTAAGGGCAGAGGAAGAGGTAGAGGTAGAAGATGGGGTGGAACATTTAGATTATCTTATGTGATAGGTAGACCAAGGAGGAGGAGGGGTCAGCAGTGGAAAAGTAGAGATTGGAATGTCTGGATTTTGAATGGCAAAGGAATTTGACTGTGAGAGGGAGAGGGGTTAGAACTGGGAACATAAGGAATAGGACAAAGAGATACTGAAAGAGATGCAGAAACATCTTGGGGAGAAGGGGAAGGAGCAGAGCAAAGGACAGTTTGGATTAAGTAGTATTAGAAAAACCTCATCTGCGAGCTTCCTTCCTAGCCTTGTGTAAAGTGCTACCTCAGACTCAAACTTGTGGGTGAGGCAGCTCCTATAAAATACATAATGGAAGCGACCACAATTGGCATGCACATGATTACGTAAGGCAGTTTGAACGATCATGGCCAGGTTGGTCATATAGAGGGCTGTGAAGCAACACTGCTTAGCATGGTGGCCAAAACAACATTTCTGACATTGACAGGGGATGGGTTAGTATGACTGGACAGAACAGGACTCTCCACCAATATAAGCTTCTTGGGATGGTCATGTCTATAGAAGGTAATTTTGGCAATATTGGTGTAGGACTTTCAGTGGTGTCTGGGGTCATTAGTGTAGCACTCTACTGATACTACTTTGAGGTAGGCAAGTAGGTCATTTTCACAGTCTGACCAATCCTTGTCATAGACAGGGCAATCAGCTGGGGAGATAGAAACAGATCCAGTACAAAGTTTATGGGAGGAGTGAGGCTGGGCTGGAATAGTTCTGTGAGTTCAGTTAGGGTAGATAATGCATGAGCTTGAGACTCGGATATATCTGTGATATGGCATGAATACTCGGAAAGGCTGCAGAAGGAAACTTTGCCTACTTGTTTTTGGACTGTTGGAACAGGAAGGTATTGTCAAAGTAAGAGGCTCTAGGGAGGAATCACAAATAATCAATCCCACTTGGCTAAGCTATAAAGAATGCTTCAAAGATTTGTATAGGTGGATGTAGAAGGATGAGGGCAGGAGGGAGAGTGGTGTTGAGTGAGGTTGTGCTATGGGGAGGTTGACAATAAGGATACAGAGAATGGTTAATGGTTAATGGTTAAGATAAATGTGCTAGACATCTAAGGTCATATAGCACTATAGGAAAGTATAGTAAAGAGGGATGTCAGGTGACAGTTGTTATGTGTCAACTATCTAGAATAGTGTTGAGAGGTTGAGGATGAGGGAAAAGATTATGGTGGTTTAGGTAAGGGAGTTAGATCAAGTGAAGGATATTTATGTGTCTGAGGAAGGAGAACAGGTTGTCGAGGCAGAAGCAATGGGATGGGATGGGGAGAAGTAGACTGAAATCACTGTGATCCAGCGGCGAAGAAAGATGCGAATAGCTGTGCACGGGACAGAAGTTTGTATGGGAGGTATGACATAAGGTGTTTTATGATGGATAAGTATAGACGAGACATAAAGGGAGTGTGGGGAAGAGATAAAATGGTAATTAGGAATTGGAATAGGAGGGTGTGTGAGGAAAGTCTCTTGGAGGCAGATAATAGATGGATTATAAGAAGCAAGGATATGACGTAGGTCTGATCTATGAGAGCGGAAACCGCGAATATTCCAATGTAGGAGAGCTATATCCTAGTTGATTTATGAATGATAACACATTTACGTGTTGGGGAATTTGAAGGGGAAGGAGCTAGGGGGTGTAAGGGTGGGATATTAGGAGGTAGGGAGTCTGGAGAAGGGCATTGTTGTGCCATGAGTGATTCTCGTGTGTATCCTGGAGGGAGTGCAAAGGATAGAGGGGATGGAGGGAGGGAGAATGTGCCTATAGTTGAGGTTGAAGGGGGTGGGTTGTGTTGGGAGGGAGTAGATGTGTGGGGAGTGTTAGTGTTAGGAGGATGAATATCAGAAGGATGGATAGTTGGAGTTGAAGGGGATGTGTTGTCTTGGGAGGGATTAGGAGGAAAGGGTGTAGGGGTGCTGTGAGTAAGAGGGGGATGCATATCAGGAGGATGGGTATTGGGAGGATGGATATCAGTGGTGGTTGGGATTGAGGGGGTTAGGTTGTGTTGGGAGGGAGTAGGAGGAAGGGGTGTAGGGGGAATATTAGTAGGAGGGTTATGAATATCGGCAACCACTTCAAGTGTGGAAGGAGCATGAGTTATGGGATTTTGTGTCTCAAGCATATAGCTTTGAATGTCATCCATTGTTTCTGCAGTGGAGTTTGTTGGAGAGTTTTGTGAGAAGGTAATTGTTTCTGCAATGGAATTGGTTGGAGAGTTTTGTGGAATAAAGGTTTTCTTATGAGGGGGGGAAGAGGAGACTGGTGTCTCAGGAACAAAGGTATAGGTAGGTGGAGGTGATTGTGCTGTAGGGGAAGAAGGGTTAGAACGTTTAGTCTGTCTACTGCGGATAGTGCGGGGAGGGAGAGGGGTTGGTGTTGGGGCTGTAGTTGAGATAGGAGCTGTGGTTGAGATTGGGGTGTCTGGGTTTAGAGTGGCAAAGGAATTGGTCTGAGGGATGTAGAATGTAGAAGTGGAAATGGGGACATTTTTGGGTGGAGGGGGAAGGGCTGAGCGGACGATGTTGCTAGAATATGGAGTATGAGAGAAACCTTGTCGACGTGCTTCCTGTCTGGCTTCACGTAAAGTGAGACCATTTTTGTATCTGAGAGTTGCTACCTCAGATTCAAATTTGTAAGTGGGACAGCCTCTATAAAATACATTATGGGGGCCGCCGCAGTTAGCACATGTTCGTGTTTGTGCTGAGCAGTTTGATCGATTATGACCAGGTTGGGCACATATGGGGCATCGGTCTGTGGAACGGCAATGTTTGGCAGGATGTCCAAAGCGCCAACAGTTTTGACATTGACGTGGAGGGGGTTGGTATGGTCGAACAGGGAGGGATTGTCCACCAATGTAGATACGTAAGGGAAGGTCATGAGTACAGAAGGTAATTTTGGCAATATTGGTTGGATTCTTTCGTTGACCTTTAGGAGGAATGGTGTAGCAATGTACTGATTTCACGTCTTGGTCTTTGAGGCATCCTAATAAGTCTTCTCCACAGTCTGACCAATCTTTGGTATCGACTGGGCAGTTTGCTGGGGAGAGAGAGACAGTTCCGGTACAAGTATTAAGGGTTGGATGAGGTTCTGCAGGAATGGGGTTGCCAGAATGATCAGTTAAATTTGACAGTGCTATAGATTCAGTTTCTGATCTGACTGTTACCAGACGGGAGCGATCGCGTCTGGTATAGAAAGGGACTCTACCTACTTGTTTTTGGAGGCATTGTTGAAAGAGAAGAGTGTTGCCTGAGTAAGGAGCTGTAGCAGGGATCACGAAAAATCGGTCCCATTTAGCTGGGCTAAACAGAGTATTTAAGATATCTGTAGGGTTGGCGGTGGTGGATAGTCGGGGACGTGTGGAAGAGGGAGTATTACGGAATGATGGAGAATAAGGTTGCAAGGTAGTAATAAGGGAGGATTGGTTGTTTGATGAAGGTTGCAGGGGTGGAGTTGAATTTGAGGAAGTTGGGTGGGTAGGAATGTCTTCTGGAGATTGATTCTCTGCTTGGGTGGGTAATGCACTAGTAGGCATTGAGGAGTGGGCAGTAGTTTCAGTGTTCGGAGCCGTGGTCAAAGGAGAGCCTGGGTTGGGGCTATTTGATAAAGGGGCTAGCCTCATAGCCTCTAATAAAGGGATTACATTCTCATTACTGGTCATGGGGAACCTGGATTATGTAAATAGGCCTATTCGGTCCACCTCCTTTCGCTACTGAAGGTAAGGGCTAGATTAGTCAGGAGTACCATGCCCATAGTTCCCGCAGGCCGTTCAGGACTGGCACTAGGTCAGCCTTTCATCCTCTCAGCACGGCTCTCACACCTTAGGAAGTAGATAGCAGAAGGGGATGGAGAAGAAACGGAAACAAAGGCTGGAGAAAAAAAAAGACCATGCAAAATTAGTTGAGTCGAGGGCTGAGGCCCTAGGCAGGGGAGATCCCTGTATTGGGTCTCAGTCTTCGTCTCCTAAGCCCCCCCACGACAACAACGGGCAAGGGATTGGGGGGGAGGATACAGAGAAGTAATAAGGGAGGAGGGTGTTGTAAATGAAGAAGACTGGAGTGAAGTATGTTGAGAGACAGGAAGGAATGTTTTCTGAAGATTGAATAATGATCTGGGTAGGTGCTTTGGTGAACTGCCAGCAGATATTAAGGAGGGGGAATTAGTAGCAGTGTTCAGAGTCGTGATCAAAAGAGAGCCAGGATTCAGGGAACCAGAAAAGGACCAGCTGATAAAGGGGCAAGCCTAATAAAGGTATTTATTTATTTATTGAACATTTTCTGACGTGTCAGCATCTGAGGTCATTAGCAGCGCATACAGAATGCAGCAATTGGGCATGGGGATGAGGTCCTAAGTAAGAAGTCATACAATATTGTGATAAAGTACAGTGGCAAAATGATCAAAAATGGGTTAAAGATTAGGACAAAATATGTTAGAAGTAAAAGGTTGTAGAGTGCAATTGGTACTTAAAAGGGCAAAGAGGAAATAGCAAACTGAGTACGAAGGCCATTCAGGACTGACAAAGCGTCTTTCATCCTTTCAGCATGGCTTTTACACTTTAGGACATGGCCAGAAGAAAGGGATAAAGAAGAGAAGGAAAAGGAAAGGCGGAGAAAAGGCCATGCAAAATTAGTCTAGGTGAGGGCTGAGGTCCTAGGTAGAGGGTGATCCTCAGCATTGGGTCCCAGTCTCCGTCTCCTAGGACCCCCACGGCAACATCGGGGTGGGATTGGGAGGGTGGGGGTTAATGAAGGTGCACATTCATCATTGGCCATGATAAGCCTCGAGAATATGAGGAAAAGAAATAATATACCTCTCAGGGTCCCATGCGGAGTAAGTGCTAGAGGCCATTCAGGACTGACCCAAAGCCAGCCTTTTATTCTTTCAACACATCTTAGGAATAGGACAGAAGGGGTTGGAGAAAGGAAGGAAAAGGAAAGGGGGGCACAAAAAGATCAAGCAAAATTGGCTGAGGTGAGAGCAGATGCCCAAGATAGGGGAGATCCTCAGCCTTGGTCTTTCTCCTATGCCTCCCCCCACCCATCAGCAACAACAGATTGGGGGGTTATATTAATGAATAGACTGAAATAATTAATTACCTGAAATCAATGTGTATGATTTATATGCGAAAATAAACACAAAATGCTGAGTTGACATTAGAAACATAACATGCTTTATCCTTCTATCTGTCATGCAACAAGAAAATAAAATAGAAGAAAGAACAAAATCATGTCGGCTACATGATTTGCTATGAGGAAGAGTAATCTGAAAGAAGAAAAAAAGAAATCTCACCATGATGATTCCAAAACAAATATGAGCCTATTTTATTTTGTTTTCAATAGAAGTCTATTAGCTAATGTTAAATACAGCTATGCCTTAATGTATACTAGTAATAAAATGAAAATGGATTTTGCTTTCATTTATATTTGTTTTGTATGCTGTAGCTATGATTTCCAATATCTGACTATAATTATAAAATCTAAATGTTATTTGATGGACATGTCCAAAGACCTTCAGAAAACTTTAAAGTTCAGGATGATGTGGCCTAGATAATATATCTTAAAAGGCTTTATCAGGCTGTAAATAATTCATAGGTAAAAATCAAGGAAATATCAAAAATTTAATATTGAAATAGCAACCATCTTAACATACACAGGTTGTATTATATACATAACATACAATATAAACAAATCATAATAAGAAAATAAATTATAGTTTCAAATAACCTGTGATGCAGAATCAAAGACACCATTGCATACATGAAAATATATACGACAAAGGAAAGATAAAGTCACCACTCGTGGTTCTGTCTTTTGAAAGTGCAAGTGTTAAGTAGATTCTATTATTCTTGTTTTGAATGTCCCATGCAAAACCCCCATTCAGTGACTCTCCCATTTTCTTATGTAAATGCATATAAAGTATCTATATATTATGGAAATTATACACAGAACATGTATCATTTCACTGGCCAAGAAATGCAAACATATTTGTAATGATCAGATGTGAGACTCAGATCATCAAAACTATGCTCAAGTACTTTGCTCAGCCACTTCTAGACATACAGATTAATATGTATGACTTCAATGGAAAGTAAGGAAATAGAGGAAGCTGTGACAAAGGGCATTAAAAAGAACCTGCTACAGTATAGATGATGCAGGCAGCACTGTTGGGCATATATTTTGGTCATAAAAATAAACCCCAAATGTGAGTTTGGACTTGCCTTTGAAGTCATTTTCCTTAATGTAGTCTACTTTATTATTCAAAAATGCATACAATGAACAATGGATGGATATTCAAAATTTGCCTTTATCATCATCCAAAAACAATCAAGTGGAAAAGTAATAAACAAAACAAGATTGTAATAATCATTCCAGTTAAAATATTCAACCTTAGCTCTTTATTTTTTTAACATAATGAGGTAAGGTCACAATACAAACTGTCACTTCTACACAGTTGGAATATTATAAATAAATCACACTATTACACAACCTTTTGTACACTGGTTCAATGATCAAATGATAATCAAACTAGAAATATAATGAGAACATATGATCCCTAATTATGGCAACCTTGATTTCAAGTCAATATTAACAAAAAGACTGAATATAAGAGAGGGTAGGTGTGGGAGATGAGGACAAAGAAGATGAAAGAAGAAGGCAGGATGGGAGGAAATGGCAGGAGGGAAGGAGGGGTTGAGAGGAAGCGGGGGAGGAGAGAGATGGAGAGAGAGTGAGTGAGTAAGGGAGAGGGGAGAGGGAGAGAGAGAGAGAGAGAGAGAGAGAGAGAGAGAGAGAGAGAGAGAGAGAGAGAGAGAGAGAGAGAGAGAGAGAGAGAGAGAGAGAGAGAGAGAGAGAGAGAGAGAGAGAGAGAGAGAGAGACAGAGAGAGAGAGAGAGAGAGAGGGAGAGGGGGGGGGAGAGGGAGAGGGAGAGGGAGAGGGAGAGGGAGAGGGAGAGGGAGAGGGAGAGGGAGAGGGAGAGGGAGAGGGAGAGGGAGAGGGAGAGGGAGAGGGAGAGGGAGTTATGTCTGTATATACAATATGCATGTTTGTAAGGGTGTATGTTTAGGGTTATGTGTATGCACGTGTAGCACATGTGTTTTGATTAATTCTTTTGGTTACAAAAACTTAAAGTGTCCTATAGGAAATATTAGGCCTTCATGGCCTTCTGGACAGACAACCAATGGACAGTCCCAAAAGTTATTGCATGAATATGTGATGTATTAGTGTTTTTTGATACTTTTTCAGGCTATATACAATTCTTCTTCTTGTGTTTAATATATATTATTTTCAGTTTATGTTCATAGGAGATGGCTAAGATGAGCAATGGCTGATTAAGAAACATTAGTAATTCTCTCAACACATCCTCTCAATTTTTCCTTTTCTGAATAAAGATAACTGGAAAAAAAGAGATTACTCTCAAAGTTTATCTCCTTAAAAGGAAAAGAAAAGAAAGAAAAAACACTGCCTGCGTTCAACTTCTTGGCATTTAGTTGGCCGCAAACCAAATTTGTAGATTTCACATTCATATAAATTATAAAATACATTCTCAAAGGCATTTTTGTGTTTAATACAAGTAGGTTATGAACTGAAATCTTAACCAGTTCTCCATTTTTTAAAAGCACACTTGTTCAAGAGGTAGAATATTACAGAGACCCGACTCAATAATAACTATATAGAAGTTGCTACATACTTTACACTGGATTTAGATGTTCACATTTTGGCTTGTACATATATTGTTTATATAATTCTAATTCTCCATTGCAAGTGCATGACACCATAGTCAATTTAGCAGAGGTTTGATTTGGCATAAATCATGCTGGTATGTGGCACAGAGTACTATAATGCGCAGTAGGCTACATTCGCATCTCATATGTAAGCTATCCGTTCTTAGTAGCACTCAACCTTTTTGCGTAATCATTCACCAGTATCTCCAGATTTCCTTCTACCTGATGCCTATGCTGCATCCCCCAAAAATATGCAGGTAATTTTCCTGCTTATGAAGCTTTGTACCCTTCAATCAAACTTAGGCAATTTAATAATTTGGATGATTTACCATCTTTCCATTGCATGTATACAGCTCCTAGCTACAAAGAGGAAATTATTTGGAATTATTTGAAAAAAATAACATTAATCTTATTTTCTTTACTATATGGCCATAGGAAGTCCTTCAATATAAATTCAATTAGCTTAATAACTATACAATTAAAACAATACTAGGATACTTTTGAAGCTAATCATTACTGAAGAATATCTTCATTTTGTACTAGAGATTCTGAGGCCTGAAATAACTATAAGATTCTGATTCATTCTTATATGTGTCTACTGATTTGGCACCATAATTTATACTATCATGTGATTATGGGTGAAAACTAAACTTGTATGATTCTGTTTACTTATGCAATAAATGTAAAATGTTGAAAAGATAAGGTGCTCCTCTGAAAGACTGTAAAATAAGAACCTCCATCAGAGTATGGCTAACACATAATTTTCCTTACTAAGCCCTTAACTACATGTTGAGGTGTGATGGCCCTGGGTGATGCATGTTCATATGGTAAAGAACACCAAGACGAGACATAGCAGTATGATGGTGCATCTGCTGGTGCATGGGGTGGTGCATAGTCATTGGAGGTTGCATGTGTGCCACCTGGGGATGGTGCATCATACCCTGAGGGACACTTAATGGGTCAACCAGCACCGTCTGTTCCACCTGAGCAGGTGCTTCAGTTATCTCGGTTACTACCAAAGAATTGTCATCCTCTGTGGTAGTAATTTCTTGATATGCTCCAAGATTTCGAGCTGCCTCTGCTGCCTCATCCACAACTGGTCTCATATGTGGATGCTGCTGGTGTTGTGGAACTACACCATGATGATGTGGATGTTGCTGCTGCTGCTGCTGTTGCTGTTGCTGCTGCTGTTGTTGTTGCTGCTGCTGTTGCTGCTGCTGTTGTTGTTGCTGCTGATGTACCACCCCTGGCTGACCCATATGTGTCATCTTTTGTTCCATACCAGATCGTTTTTCCATGTGTTTCGCCAAAGGTAACCCATCAACACGTTTTTTCCGGAGATAATTTTCTGAGTAGGTCATTTCTTGTGGAATATTATGCTTACTTACCAGATGATTACGCAGCTTGCTACGGTCATAGTACTCTTTGCCACAATATGTACAAACCTCTGCCTTCCTACGGTCATTATGAGCACGTTTGATATGAGTATTAAGTTCCCCAACCCTCTTATAACACTTACCACAAATTTGACAGTAAAAGGATGGTTTTTCATGCATTTTAACTCTGTGATACCTAAGGGCATCAGAAGTAGCAAATCTTTCTCCACAGTACTGACAGTTATAAAGAAGAATGCGAAGGTGCACAACATTGATATGCCGCAATAAGTCAGTTTTGGTGGCATAACGTTCACCACATCTATCACACTGTTCTTTAAACTCAGAGTGCATTTTCACTTTGTGCATTTTAAGGGACACTTTAAGGACGGTCTTGCCACATATTTCACACTGCACCTTTGGCTTGGTGGAGGAACCACAATGTGCCTCTTGATGTTCCCTCAACTTCTTATTTGATGGCGCCATAAACCCACAGTCACTACATAAATATTCAGTTGTCTTGCGATATGTCAAACTTTTATTGTGATGTTTGCGCATGTGGAATGTTAAACCTGGAAGACTACCCAGCTTGCAGCCACACTCTCCACAAGTGAAGTCGTTTGCATTCTGGCCAGCATCATTCAAATGTTTGCTATTTATATGCATCTTGAGTTTGTACTTGAATAAGAAGGTTTCACCACATTCTTCACAAGCGTAGGTCCTATCTTTAAATGCAGTTTTGGCCCTGCCTTTCCCTTCAGTATGGGCAATCTCCTGATGATACCACAAGTCATCCTTGCGCAGAAAATGCTTGTCACACTCCCGGCAAGGATGGCTTGTCTCTGAATTGTTTGCTTTGCCTTTATTAAAGTATGTAATAACTCCATTTTCAAGTATTGTCTCCTCAACTTCAAGAGGTGTATTATCGATGACAGTGTGAACTTCCTTCTTATGAGTAATCAGATCTGTGTATTTTTTAAATTCAGAATCACATTCTGCACAGTGATATATTTTGGGCCCTTTGTAAGGTAAGATCTTTCGCTTGTTAGAAGTAGGATACTGACCACCTAAACCTCTGCCAATGAGAGTTGATCTTGCCGCTGGTCGACCTCTTCCACGGCCCCTGCCTCTTCCTCTGCCTCTACCTCGTCCTCTCCCCCTTCCTCTTGTTTTCCGTCTTTTGCGCTCATCTTCAGAATCATCATCAAAGTCTACATCACATTCTATACTTTCGAAACCATCATCCATTGGTTCCAACTTGATTTTAACTTCGGTTTCATCTGCAAGAACAGTAGCTTTGCGCTTCCTTCCCCGCTGGCTGTATGTTACTCTTTCTTCTCTCTTAATCTCCTTATCCTCTTCAGAACTACTGTCATCTGCTGGATTTCTTGCAAAACGCTGCTGCTGCTGTTGTTGCTGCTGATCAGCCTTGGCTTGAGCAATTCCACTATAATATAGTCCTTGGACCATTTCCTTTATTCTGTCATGTCTCTGGATGACAGAATCAGCTTCATTGACAAGGTTGGTACAACCTGAACACAAGCAGGTACTGGATTCCATGTTGACCATCTTTCTGCTTACTAAATGGCTGATAACTTCCAATACAGTCTTCTGAGTGTATAAAAGTCTCTGGTCATGTTCATACATGAAGAAGTCGTTGAGGATCTTACCTGTTTTCCCGCACACAAAACAAGTGTACTGTCTAGTGCGCTTTACAATTTTCTTTTGTGGGTCCTCATCCTCTTCAAGTTCATCCACTAAACCTTAAATAATTTCAAAAATTAAATACATATTCAGTTGCATATCTCTTTTTCAGAATGATAATGCATATATAATTTTTTGCAATCTTAGGACAAGGTATTATCATAATAAACATAAAAAATCAAAACTGTGACTAGCATTAGCACTGATCTTACCTACATCTATGAAATATTTTCTCTAAATATCTAACCTTTATTATCAAACTTGTTGACAACTTTATACAGATCAAAAGTTTTACATCTGTAGCGTGTAAAAAAGAAAATGAAGAATGAAAGAAAAAATACACAACCTACCTTTCTTTGTGAGGACCTGAGAGAGTGGGAGAGCACCAACCACAGCCTGCATGGTGGTGTAGAAAGGCCAAGACTGGCGGGTATATTCACTCACGTCTGGGTGACTCAAGTCCTGAAAGTGAATGACAGTTCTTCTCATAACTGTGTATCAGCAGGATAGCCATACATAACTGCAAAGTTTAAGTTTTCCTTCTATCCTCTCACTCTTTCAGTGTGTACCCAGAGGAAATACCCTTAATGTACCCACTTGCCTTATGACTTCAATGTAACCTTCCTTTCACTTCTAGCCTTGGAAGTCTAACCACTTGTCCTGATCACTCTTATACTCCTGCACTCCTATACTAAATGTATTTGAAATAAACCTTTACTTTATTGTGCCCTAAAGAAGTAATAAAGCAAAAGGCCTTTACTATACTTTTTTGTCTGAATGCTCTTCCCTTCCCTTCTTCAATAATGGCACTTCTGACTACCATATCACTTTGTGACTGAAGTAAGCTTGACACCTTCTTTTATCAAAAAATGTATACTTGACTTATATCCCAAACTAGCTTGTATCTGAAACTACAAAGTATTCTTATACTCCCAAACGCATACAAATGTTTGTGAAGGTTCAATATGAACTGCTCTTTTTGCAAATATGGCTTGCAAGCTAACATATAACATATAA
This sequence comes from Penaeus vannamei, assembly GCF_042767895.1. NCBI lineage: Eukaryota > Metazoa > Arthropoda > Malacostraca > Decapoda > Penaeidae > Penaeus > Penaeus vannamei. The sequence continues at coordinate 10,132,682 of NC_091580.1, read as the reverse complement.
AAATTTCTAACAATGCATAATGCCACTGAGATTCTGGAATATAAGGAGTTCACATAAACATACATATGACAGAAGACTAATTCAATACCAGAAAGGAACATTCTTTCTTCTTCATAACTTACAACATATTTACTCCAGAGGTAGTTCCACTTCTTGCGTGCCTGGTTGGGTGTGATTACACCTGTCAACCCAAGCTCATCAACAATGTTTCTGAAAAGCAATTTGAAGATGCTGTTAATGCTTCTTGATTTCCACTTGGTTAATGGCCATTACCATTTCATACCATACAAAGAGAGAGAAAAAAATAAGTTATGATAATATAGAAATATAATCACTATGTCAAATGTGAGCGTAAATAATATAACAAAAACACATACGCAAATACTGAGGAGACTTTTTTTGTATTGTCAGGAGGTCTAGCACCACGGAGTTGAATGAACCTTGTAGTAACCTCCTTAGTCCCTGCAAACAATGTAAGATGGCGTTACGTTAATGTTTTACAAGACAGGACTAGTACTTCAATCTACATTTCAAATATAAATAATCACTTCAGTTCATGATGTGTGCAAAGTTTGGACAATGCCTGAAAAAAAAAAAAAAAAAAAAAAAAAAAAAAAAAAAAACTATTCTTATCAACTGATATATTTTCAATCAAGAATAGGTGAGTGTATCATACTAGTCTACATACCATCACAGCAAGGAATACATCAATAACTTACAAATATTTTCGAAGTTTGTTCTGACAGTTCGATTGCTATGTAAGGCACTCTCAGGAATCTGTTGCAGGGCTTGGTGCATGTCATCATAGAAAGGCCAGGAATGAGGTGCAGGGCTAGTGCCGTCTGGTCCAGTTGTGCACGACAGCTCCTAAAGATTGTAATAAGAGGTTAAGGGCATCAGTTCATAACATATGTGTAAACTTTGTTCAGAAAAAAATAAACATCAGTTAATATGATATATTCAAAATTAGTGAATATTCACAGATAAAAACAAATAAACAAATCAAGCCAAATGTAAGCAAACAAGCCTATTTCCATCATATAATCTGTTACTTTCTTACTTTGTACTTTGCAACCAAATAGTTCCACTTCTTTCTCAACTGGTTTGGGTTCAGAATGTGTTCCAAACCAAGCTCTTCCATGATCTCTCTGTCAGAATGCAATGTTTGAATGGTTTCAAAAGAATATCAATACACTCCATCACAAAAAAACCTTTCAAATTATATTTTTATTATCTACAGATATATACATGTATACTTCAAAATCCATAAAGTTTGTTTCTTCAAACTTTTGTTTATTTGAAAATGTTCCAGTTAAATCTCTAGTAAAAATAGAGATTTAACACCTGGTATAATTAGAAATAAAAGTACTTAGAATTTTCATTCTAAAAAATAACAGCAAACAGAACAAAAGCAGAGAGAGAGAGAAAAACACCCACCATGTAATAAAATAATAATAATAAAGATAATAATAACAATAATAAAAATAAAAATGTATAAACAAATAGGGAAAACTTACGTATAAGTGTTTTGTATCCCTGTTTCAAGGAAATCGGAATGGCGAGAAACACGAAGCTCAATAAACCTCCGAGTCAATTCATTTGGCCCTGAAGAAAATATAAATTACATGAATATATAATAATGTGAGAGTATGTATCTGCACATGCATATCTGTGTATTACTTATACATAATTATTTGTAGTAACATGTCTTCCTTTTCTAAACACTATCCCTTAACCTAATTTAAACCTTCTAAAAAATAGAACAAACAAAAATCAAAACAAAAAGAAAGTTACTGAGATTACAGTATCCTTGTTAATTCAGTTCTAACACTTTCTATGCAGACCCTTTTTCATTAAGTTCATGGGTAACATTTGTGGGCAGTGGTTCTCAAGGTCCGGCTTGCTCCCCCAAGGGCCACACTTCCACAATTTTTTTTGCCTAAATTACATCTTTATAGCTCTGATTGTTGCTTAAAAATACTCCTAGGATATCTCATTTCTCAAAAAATTTAACCAAAGGAGCTCGCAGTACCTCAGAAACTGATTGCACTCATTTCGCTCACCAACCTTGCCCCCCAAGAAAAAGCTGAAATGATGCCACCTGTGGAAGATTTCTACATTTTGCTTTATATCTACATATCACCTTGGAAAACTTGATTTCCATACAATCATTTATAGTAATCATATTGTGAAATGCATCGCTAGAATCAATAATAAAACATTTCCCCAAAAGGTGAAAGACATGGGAGGCCTAGCCGTTCCTAACTAAAACCATGAAAATGAACAACCAATCAGGTAACTAACACAAGAACTCAGGTGATGCTCTTGACTTCAGTTTGTTGACATTGGCTCCTCTGAAATGCTTCATGACCTGGCCCATCTCCTTCATGAAAGCCCAGGAGCGCTCCCCACCTGCCATCTCCTCATCCTGGAAGTTTAGGCAAGATTGAGTGGACTCTTCCTGTTGAATAAATGAAGGTAAAAGCAGGGAAATGCATGATTATACTGTAGGCCTTTTTGCAGTGAAGTGAAAGAACCTCCAGCATATTCGTGTCTTTCCTTGTTCTTTTTGTTTTGTTGACAATGAGTAAGTTTATCACATATTTGTAACATGCAGCTTATGAATAAGAAGCCCTTCCAAACATAATTAGACAGGTTTAATTAATTAATGAGAGACACTATAGATTTTCAATTCATTCCAAAATGTAGTCTTAGTATTTGCATTGTACTCATATATATGTACTTCCTTACCTGATATCTCTTAACTAAATAGTTCCACTTCTTTCTTGCCATCATCACACTCACTTTGTCACCGATTCCCAACTTTTCCAGGATCTCTCTAAAAAAAGTAGCACCAAAGTAATTTTTACTGGTAAATGCACAGGTCAGAATCTACAAAATCTAATGCTATTCATAAACATACATATATATACACAATGTATGCAGACTAACAAATATTTATAAATAATTTACTGGTATACTGCATTATGGCCCTTCTGAGAGATCTCTGCGTGTTTCTCTCCTCTGATTTTGATGAACTTGCGTGTCACATCCACCGACCCTGCAACAGAACAAATATTGGTAAGACAATCAGTAAATTTACCATAAATTCAAATCTATACAAGTACATACTTTTTACACCTTCCTTCGATTTTCATTTACCTTAATTTCAAAGTAAAAAATGTGTTTTATATATTCTTCATGTATTACTTCATTTGTATATCGAAGTCACAGATGTTGTGCCAAGGGTCAATATAATGCTGATATGATTATTACCATTAAGGCAAAAATTAATAGCCATGAAACTTTCAGGCAGCTATCTTAATACTGATTAGTTGATTCTACTGCAGATAAAAATAAAATGGGCTAAGCAGCTGCTATCTGACTGTGCCATTGCCCACTAATGATTTTGCAAAAAAAAGTTGCAGTATTTATAGTATTTGTAATCTGACCTGAACATCATTTTACTTGGATTATGGCTTATGAAGGATTAAGTATGATAAGACTTGTTAGATTTGTTAGTTAAGTGCTGGTTTCACAGTACACCATACAGTAAACATTTTATCAACACTTACTCCTCTGTTCTTATCAAATAATGTTTCTGTACATTTAACACACATGATTTTATGCTCTTGACATACACACACGTAGATATGTTACAAAGTAATATACATACACATATGTTACCAAAAACACATCATAGATGAAAAAAGTATTACAAGCACATTCCAATAATGAATCAAAATATACATTTTATTAGTAAGAAGTAAATCAAATATTCATATCGAAAAACACAGCAAAACAATAAATAATATCCTCTCTTACAGGTATATTCAGGCGACTTCCTTGTCTTGGTTCCGCCATCTGGAGAGGTTGCCTTGATAGCTTCCATCACTGCATGCATGCTTGAGTAGAAGAGCCAGCCTCCATCATTCAAGTCTGGTGTGATCATGCTGGGGTTGGATGTGAACATTGGTCTTCCACTTTCACCGTATGGACCCTGAAGTATGGATGGGGAGGTCTTCACTAAGTGGTAGGTAGTTTCAATTAACAGAAAATGAATATGTCTGCCTATTTCTAATCATCACACAAACCTGACAAGAGGTCTTTAACAATTCCAAAGAGAATGCAGTCCTTCTTACCAAGATTTTCTTTTCTGATTTTCATTATCCATTTCCTAAAATTCTTAATAAACAGATTGTAGAAAGGGTGCCAAAGAAAGAAAGAATGAAAGAAAGAAAAAGTAGTGGACATGCTTTACCCATTCCTGCTCGAAACTTTAGCTTATCAATTTTATTTATATGTAGATGGCCTTACAAAATGCAAGTCACCAATGACTAGTCCTACATATCTCACCTGTTTATGCTTTTCCCTGATTTTTGGAAAGATCTTCACTATTTTTTATTGCTACTACTATCTTGAATAATCATGTTATCAGTAACAATGATAGTAAAAGTATCAATATTACTAGCATTAAAAAAAGGAGAAGAAGGACTGGAGCAATCACTTGAGGTCACATAAAGCCAACTAACTGACTAATATTTCAAATTTTACAAGGCATGATCAATAACTGCTGGGTGACAGAATAAAAACGTTGGAAATATTTTCATAAATGCCAATTACCAAGTGAACATACACATTACCTTAAATTCCAGATATCTCCGTACCAGCTGAGTCCACTTTTTGCGGGCTTGTGCTGGCGTTATTTCCTCAGACATTCCAAGCTCCTCTAAAATCTCACTGAAATAT
>NC_091580.1:10112933-10115433 GCF_042767895.1 Penaeus vannamei | reverse complement strand
ATTTCAGAGTGAGATGAAGCGAGGTATCATTTTCATCTTCAAGATCTCGGTTTCCAAGAATGCAATTAAGAAAATATTTGTTCTCATACAGAGCATCCTGTGTAATGAATATGAAAGTCTTTTTCATGTAATCATGCTGCTTTTTATGGATGAGTCTGGGAGTCAGTGGCGTGATGGGGATGAAATTGCAACGGGTGCAAAGGGTTGAAATGGCGCCCATTCCGTGGTTAGCTTTAAATGGTTACAGGTGTACGTTTTATTTCTCATATCTTGCATTACATTACAATCGATTTGTTTTATTTCTCATCTCTTGCATAACATTACAATGGAAGTTTTGCTGTGTTGATGAAGAGTTAATCTATATTCGTTAAACACATGAAAATTACTATGAAGGCTACTACATTATACGTTGAAAAATTCTCATATTGGCAAGAAAAATCGATTCGAGAACTGAACAACTAGGGCGGCTTTGGTGGAAATTAATTTTGAAGTCCCTCATTTTTAACTGCGGGAAGGGCAGACAAATCTAGACTGAGATTTTGTTCGGTCTGTCACCTCGCCGGATCGTCTGGGCTTCCTGGTCAACCGCCGCCCATCGGGGATTCAACGGCCCGACCAAGACCCTGGCGGACGCACTGCCACTCGGCCACGGCGGCGGCGCGGCGTCCTCTGCGGCACCCGCGCTTGACCTCTCGGGGCGACAGGTCGTTTTCTCGCCCTGGGTCCGGGCTCGTGCGGTCGGAGCGCAGGCGTTTTGAACTGCCGGGGCGGAGATTAGAACTCGGGGCCACGCAGATATATATATATATATATATATATATATATATATATATATATATGTATGTATGTATGTATGTATGTATATATGCACACACATACACCCGGAAACACACAGACATGTATATATATATATATATATATATATATATATATATATATATATATATATATATATATATATATATATATAGATAGATAGATAGATAGATAGATATTATATACATACACACACACACAGACATGCACACACATACACTCATGCACATACAAACAGATGCACATATATGCATACACGCGCATATGTATACACAAAAAACACATTTGTATTTACACACAAAAACAAATACAAAAAACTCACATGTAGGCTAAGCACACTCATTCACACACGCATGTACCAAAAAAAAGATGTATGCATACACAAAAACACACACACACATATAGGGCAGGCACACATACGCATATATACATGTAAAAAAACATGTATGCATACACAAAAATACATACATATACATGACAGGCACACACACACACACACACTCGCGAATTGACGCACACGCAAGCTCAAGAAGCCTTAGCCAATACTCCCTCCCGCGCTCCCTCTGACAGCTCTAGACCAGAGGTTCTAAATCATTGGTTAATGGCGCACTAACAATATACAACCGGTTTGTTAAAATTGTGCAAAAATAAAGGCATATCTGTCTACATATCTGATAGATGTACATTTAACCATCTATTTGCCGGGTTGATATGCATGTCTAGACTGATAAATATACATTTATTTCTTTATTTATGCATGTCAAGTATACGAATATTCTTTGGGTCGGGCTTCGCACAATTCTAACAAACCGGCCGATAGCCTGGACTTTGACGGCGTACTAACTATACAGTAATGATGATAATAATAATAATACGTAATATTGTTATTATAATTACCATCATTATTATTGTTGTTGGTTTTATTATCATATATATATGAATGAATTAATGAGCACATGGGAATGAAATACATCCATTCCAGTTGTAGATTAAACATAAATGATTAATGGGACACGCGCCTGTCTGGATTTGCATATCCTTTCGATGTTAGGAGGGACACTAGAAAAATTATTGTGAAAATAAGGCGGCCAGATGCAAGACACAGATTCAAGACGTAACTAGATATCCGTTAAATTTTCGCGGCGCACTTGAGGGATGGTCGCGGCGCGCAGGTTCGAGGGGCGCTGCAAGTATAAGAGGACGTGGCGGCCGGCCTCGGGCCCATGAAGCTGCTCGATCACCTGCCCGAGAAGTGGGACGAGGCCGTCGACCACTCTGACGTCGTAGTAAATACAAGCTCGTCGGGTTCACGGAGGCGAGGTGGGCCACGATCTCCAATGTCGAGGTGCAGAGGAGGAGGCAGAGGATGCGCAAGGAGGACAGGAAGGATCAGATGGAGTAGCAGCGAGGGGGGGGGGGGCAAGAAGATGCCAAGGGAAGAAAGAAGAAGGAGGATAGACTCATAGTGGGGCGCTGGAAGGCACTGCGGGCGCATCTCGTGCGACGGAAGGGCAAGGGCAAGAAGCAGCAGAACTGACCGGGGACAGAGAGCAGGGGCGAGACCATGGCGCTGCTGTCGACAGTGCCTGAGGAAGTGTGCTTCATGTACTTGACAGCTTCATCACAATTTCTTAAAGCAACATTTCTGTTTACTTTTGCCATTTTCTGCCTTCTAATGTACGTA
>NC_091580.1:10092933-10105433 GCF_042767895.1 Penaeus vannamei | reverse complement strand
GAGACATCTGTTATCCTTTTTTGTATCTTGGCGACGTCTGCAAACTAATTCAGTCAACTACGTAGGTTTATGTTTGACTCTAAATCATTGGCGTAGTTAAGAGTTTTGGTTGGCTTGGACATTTGTTGATTATATCATTTTCAAAGTCTAATTTTGCCTCCCTCACGGTATAGGTATAATCAGTTCTTCCTGCTTTTTATCTTTTTATCTTTTATGTCTTCTGAATCTTTATCGAAGGAGCTGCTTGTTTTCTCTCATTTTCTTGCATTTGTCGTTAAACCATTTTTGGCCATTTCTTATTTCAGCTTTGTGTGTGTATGTGTATATATGTATATATAGGTATGCACACACACACACACACACACACACACACACACACACACACACACACACACACACACACACACACACACACATATATATATATATATATATATATATATATATACATATATATAATATCTATATCTATATCTATATCTATATCTATATCTATATCTATATATACACACACACACACACACACACACACACACACACACACACACACACACACACACACACACACACATATATATATATATATATATATATATATATATATATATATATATATATATATATATATATATATATTTGTATGTATGTATATCTACACTCATATATATTTATATATACTAATATCTCTGTAGACAGAAAGATGTATCCATAATAATAAGTTACATCTAGATGAGTCTGACAGCTCGAGCCAGGCACCTGCCGTGTCACAACATCAGCGGCAAAGTATGAGTATGTTCAACGGGCACGTAATAATCAGTTCCTTTGAGCCCAGTCTTCCCGTAATCATTATAGCAATAGAGAATGATAATAACGATTACGATCAAATTAATGAAAAAAAATGATGATAATGATAGTGATGAAAGAAATAACAATATAATGATAACAATAATAGTACTGATAATGATGATAACAATAATGATAATAATAAGAATGATAATGATGATAGTGATAATAATGATAATGATAACAACAATAAAAGTAATGATAATGATAATGATGACTATAATTATAACAATAATAATAATAACAATATTGAGAGAGAGAGAGAGAGAGAGAGAGAGAGAGAGAGAGAGAGAGAGAGAGAGAGAGAGAGAGAGAGAGAGAGAGAGAGAGAGAGAGAGAGAGAGAGAGAGAGAGAGAGAGAGAAAATGCATATGTATTTTCAATCCAGATAACAATGATACACTTTATCTATATTTTTCTGAATCCACAATCGACCGACACTGTAGCGTATCCTATTCTCTTCGAAATCGCGGAAAAGTGGATACGCTCTATCCAGCGGTTCACAATGGCGTCTGTTTACAAATCCGACGCAGGGATCTTGTTCTAGAAGTTACGCAGGTAATTAGAGCTGTCAAATTGGCTGACAAATCTGTCACTTTCAGATTAATCTGTGATGGAGTTAGCCGGCCCGTTAGCGGTAATGACAAATAGCCGTATAAAGGAGAAATAAAATCCCAGATTAATAACAGAACGGACTGGAAGACCCGGGACCCTTTCCAGGTCCAGCAAATTATGTAATGTTGCTGTGACATAGACATGAGGTAGACTAGACGTTACGTATGTCGTGACATGGTTTAGAATGCAGCTCGAGAGACATCAGTGGAAGGCTGCCAGCCAGTGCCCGCATCCCTGGCGTTCCCTGTGGCCCTCCCCACAGCCCGGCTTGGCCAGGAAACTCGGCTGTGTATATAAGATAATTTTACCACTGATTTTGGCTTATTTGGCGCCTGGGAGGATTGATAGCAAAGGACAGAGCCCTAGCATAGACTAAATACTTTGTCTTTTGTGTGTGATGACAGCAAATTTTTCTACCAGTATGTAGTTGTGCAAATTGCTTCTACAAAATATTTGGTATAGGACCAATTTAATATAGTAAGTTTTAATATTGATTGCCATAAAGAACACATGAAAAAATGTTTGGGTTAGAGAAGATATTTGTCAAAGAATAAATAGAAGGCCACAATCTCATATCTCATAGAATTCACACAGCTGAGCTAGCCCAGAGCCATGGCTTTCGTGTATTGTGCTCTGGGGTTAATCTTTAAGGTGTGGACACACTAAGCTTGTGCAAATTGGATGTGCTGTGGTTGTAGAGGACAATATATTACATTCATCCTCTTGGTGTACCAGACTGTAGAGTTTGGTCTGCGGGGATTGTGTTCGCCACGCAAAAATTATTTGGTCAATTTCTATCAGCGCAAATGTAGTTCTCGGGTAATTTTCCGCGCATGCTTAGTTCTTTTTTAAATCATCTTCGCACGTAAAATTCTTTTGACTTTTTCGCGCACTTGTTTCATCTTCTGTTCGCGGATCCGTCCACGCAAATGTAGACAAAAGGATGTTTTCTGAGTATGATAAAATGAAATATTCCCCGCATAAGAAAAATACTCTACAATCTGGTTGGTGTTACTGAGTTTCTCACCTTTTTCCTCTGGCTGCACATTGAGGTGAAGACAATGTTTCTTGGTGGGAATTGATGGGCAGAGCCCCCATCAACCCTCCCCTTGGGCACTACCCAAAGGGCATGCCTAGTCATGGCAACTTGGATTTTGATGTAATTTTGTGATGTGGAGATGGGGCTAGTGCATCAACACTGTAAAGAATTACCTGCTCTGGCAAGGAAAGTCTGACTGGGAGTCCTTAAAAATACTTTCTTTTTTTTATATGAATTCTATAGTTTTTCATACTTTTGATACTGGTGATGTGCTGAATGTGAATCCTGGGGGATGAATTAAAAGCAGATGATAAAGTAAGCCTGATGCTCAGATTTTGGTCCACGTGTACTATTTGGGGCCTGACTCCAATGGGTTATGTACTATGAAACACATATTTCATTTACCAGTAAATATTAGAAATGTTCTAGGCTCTTGTTTTATAATATATGTTTTTCTTTGGAAAAAGATTTATATGTTGTGTTCTTTTTATGTGAGTAGAAATCACAATGTCTATATATCTTTTATTGCCCCCTACGTAAATGATTATCAAAGTACTTTATAAAATAAACCACATATAATTTTCTCATTTATTGTTTGTATTTTGTACAGTAGTCTGAAGAATGCAATAATTAATTGATAATAATGAGTGTGGTGAAAAGTCTTTTATATTTTTTTTTTGACACTTTCTTTGAAAATTTTAAAAGGTGTAAAACCTGAAGATGAAATCTTAAAGGATTTCAAAATTTAATTTCACAATAGATTTCTTTTGTATAGAGTGGTTCTACCAGGAAGTTAAAAACTAACAACATATTTTGGGTAAAATACAATTCTTGCAACTGATATGTCCTTTTGTTGAAATTTGTAAGAACCAAGTTCTGGAATTCTCTGGCACACTTGAAGGCAGTACAGAACTTGGTACTATACTCAGTTTTTCAACTGAGGTGAAGATGCACTTGACATGTTAGTAATGATTGATTTCAGTTTGGCAGATTTGTGATTGGGTAATTGTTTATGAAGTGATCATGCCCCTGTGAAACTAAAGTCATTATTCCAGCCAACAACTTTGGGGGCACTCCTAGGAATTCACAAACATCACTGTATGAACCAAAATACCTGTTATGGGGGCTTTACCTGCAGACCCCTTCCTGATCAGCTTATCTCCCTACTTGGGCTCTGATCCTAGGCTCCCACCCAGTTACCACAGACTGTCTCTGCTTGGCATTTGTTACGACCTATTTCTTAATCTGATGTTATCTTTTGCCTGTGCAGGTTGTTTTATATGTCAGTGAATGTATTTTTTTCCTCTTTTAACCCCTATGATCCGAGTGATGTGACCATGATATCATAAAAACTTTTGCTTGACGGGTGAGTGATGTGAACATGGTGTTATGGGAAAATTTGGCTAGAGGGGTGGCTGATGTAAACATGCTGCCATGGGTGGCACAAACTTGCTGTTGTGAGCTGTTCGGATGAAGGTTGTGGTGACGGAAGACTTGCCACTGTGCACAGACTGCAGGGAGGGTGATGAGATTCATTTGGCTTTTAGGAATGGGCTTTTGCTTTATTTCCATCTATAAATGTATGTGGAACATAATGTTTCAGAATCATGACTGGAAGAGTGCCAGCTTCAGGGAAGATGCTATTTTTATGCTTAGGAGCCTATTCTTGCCTACTGTGACTGACATCACAGGCTAAATTACAGAAAATAGATTATTAAAAAGTAAAAAGATGAGATAAGTAATTAAATGTTACATATTATTATTATTGCATTGAGTTTTAAATTCCATAGAAAGATGGTTTGGAGTCTGTGCAAGGAAAACAGTCTATATCCATCTGGATAAAGTAAATCTAATGACAAGTATAGGCATTGGAAAATGTCATGAAAGCTAAAAGTGCTTATGTAGAAAGAGAAAATAACATTGCAGAGGAGAGGCATTGAGTCTTGTCAATGCACACGTTTGTTTGTACCCAGCTTAAAAGCCACACACCCAGTAAAGTGTCAGCTCATGTAAGAATAATTGCTGTATTTTGGGCCACATAATGGCAGTGAAGCATCAGGATCCAATGGGTTAATGACATTGTGCTTAGATTTTCCTTAACTTTGTATGATTGTCATATGAATGTATTCTGCTGTTTGTAATAATATTGATAATTGACAACAGGTTGATGATAAGCATTTGATATTGACATGTTGGTGATCATGGAAGACGATGATGATAATTATTTGATGATTGTTAGGTTGGTAATGATAACTGTTTTATAACTCAGAGTAAGTGATGATGATTATTTGAAATATAAAGATTATAAAGATTTAGTTTACATTGCATTCATTCAGTTACCACCAACCACAAATGCTTCTTTGTCTCAATAAAAGAAAGAAAGAAGGAAAAAAAGAAAAAAATTAGTTGAAGTTGGTCATTGTACCCCTTGCTATGTCTTTTGAAGGAATTGACATAGTGTTCTATATGTTTCTAATCTGATATATTTATTTGTATTTATATTGCTTCCTGTGGCGTCAAAGCAAAATGACTTGATACTTAATATATTTTTAGATCGTATTTAGGTTAAACTTACTCTCTTGCAATACAAGTTATATACCTCATTTGCATTGCAAATTTTTTGATTTGTCAGCTGCAGATATTTGATGATTTTGCAGAATCTTTGTTTGTGGATTTTTAGTTTGGTGCAGCAATATGGAAGCATGAGCCTCAGTGCTAGTTGTAACAGACTGGTGTCAGAAGTGGTCTGGTTTTCTCTGAAAAGATTGAAAAAGGTTTGTTAAGGAGTTATTGTTGTGCTTGACAGTTATCCTATGTAAATTCTTTTATCTTTCGTAAATGCTGCATTGATGTGTCAGTTTTTAAGTTTGTATTCAATCAGTAACCAATTAGGATTTTCCTTAATAACTTTTCAAGGATCTTTTTATTGAAAACTTGAATATCTAATTTCGTATAATGTTTGATATCTTGGTATATTGTCCACATTTCCATTACAAGGTGCTGGCAAACATTTATGAGAAGCTAAAAACTTATGTTTTCATAAATCAAAGTTTAAAACAGTTTTCTAAAGCCTCTTATTTTTATTATTGTCACTCATATAGTGTAATAAGGGTTTGAGTATTCTGTCAAATTTGCAGGAAAATTTATTTCATTTTTTTGTGTTTCGTGATAAGTGAATCACCTGGGGTGCATAATTGAAAATTGTGTATTCAATTTTGCCTTTAATTTCCTGCACACTTCTCTTTAATACACCTATTCATCTATTAGTGAGCATGCACAGAACACTATTGACGAGCTTAAGGGCTTTAGATAAAACAGAACTTACATATGGTATTGCAAAATAAAAGCTGTTTTATTACCTGATCCCTTTTTGGGTGAATTATTAACATTTTCCTTAGAGGAAGGAAAATGAAATTAGATATTAATGCTTTACTGAAGGGAATGGCTGTAGCCATTATGAGAAATATTGACTATTTGCCGGGTATGGCTCTAGCTGTCGTGACACACTCTTGCGCTGGTGCATTAGAGCTTGCCATGATGAGCTTTCTTTGCTGGCCACGCACAGCAAAGATCGTGCAAATTGATCCAACAGCAAATTGCTCTACAGTTAATTTTTGGCCCAAAGTTATTGGATTAAAAAGGATATTCAGATAGTGTCAAAAGAAATGAATGCAGAGACATTATATATATATATATATATATATATATATATATATATATATATATATATATATGATATATTTATATATGTTTATATATATTTATATATATTTATGTATATTTATATATGTATATATATATTTATATATATTTATGTATATTTATATATATTTATATATATTTATGTATATTTATATATATTTATAAATATTTATATATATTTATATATATCTATGTATATATATGTATATTTATATAAATTTATATATATCTATGTATATTTATGTATATTTATATATATTAATATAAATTTGTATTCATTTATATATATTTACACACACACACACACACACACACACACACACACACACACACACACACACACACACACACACACACACACACACACACACACACACACACACACACACACACACACACATACACACACACATACACACACACATACACACACTATACATACATGCTATAGATACACACATACACACACACCCACACACACCCACACGCACACGCACACGCACACGCACACGTGCACACACACACACACACACACACACACACACACACACACACACACACACACACACACACACACACACACACACACACACACACACACACACACACACACACACACACTTTGGTAGGAAATTATTAGATTAGAATTAGTATATGTTTTCATGTTTTACATTACAGATTTATATATATTTTTTATTATTATTATTTTTTACAAACTTTGAACTTTTTATGAACAGTTCTCTAAGAAACTGTGAAAGGCATGTTTTTTTGTCCGCAGGAGTGAAGAAACATGTCCAACATCCACGTGGGTCTGCCGTACCCCGGGGGTGTGGTGGATCACTCAAGTAATCTGGCTCATGACATTGGTGCTCTGTACCTCAACGACGAGTACAGTGACGTAACCCTGCAAGTTAATGGGCAGACTTTTCATGCACACAAGGTCATATTGGCAGCCCGCAGCCAGTACTTCAGGTTTGTAGACTGAGTAAAAAAAATAATTCCCATAATTTTTATTATGTGAATAAAGGAACTGTATGATTTTCAAGTGAAGGATCAAATACAATTTTACAATTTTACAGAGCTCTCCTGTTTGGTGGTCTTCGTGAATCTCATCAGACTGAAGTAGAGATCAAAGACACAAATTTAACAGCTTTTAAAGTCTTGCTAAAGTACATATACACTGGTTGGGTGAGCCTCAACTCAGAGAAGGTAAGAAAAAACGATGAAAGGTAACTCCGTGGAATTTGGGATCACCATTTTAGATATTGGTTGAATACTGGCAGTCATAATGGATTATGGAAAATGAACTTGGAATTTTATGAACATGGAAGACATTACTAGTATGATTTTGCTAACATTCACTGTATTTGAGGGAATCAAAATGAATTTTTTAAAATTTTGTAAGAAGGTAGCAAAATCTCTTGGCTTTATTGTGGTACCATTAAAGTTCTTATAATAAATCATTTTTATAGGATTTGAAGTTACAAGTAAGATGACAAGAATTTGACTTTGATATAGCTCTGGTTGTTTCATTTATGCAAAGCAAGATGCTGGCAAATATATAAATGAAAAAATTGTTTCTTGTAATAAAAATTTAATTTGTTTACTAGAGTAACTGCATTTAAGAAGCCCTATAGGTAGAGGCTGGTTTTCCATTCGTATTCAGTTATCATTACTTTATTACGTCTTCATCCTCACTCATTTATGTTCCGTGAAGGATTTTGAATCTCTTGACTTGAGCATTAGAAACTAGTTCAGATATAGAATATGTAAAAAAAATTTGCTTAGGAATCAAGTATACAGTATAGGTGCAGGAATTGCATAGTTCTTGACAATATACTTATTATGAAGTTCAGTCACATCTGATTATGAGTTTGATGCTGATGATTGTTATTTAATTCTTTAAGTTGCCATTTTCTAGATCTTTAATGTTCAGCCCATTTTTGTTGGAACTGACTGTTTGGTCATGAGTATGGCCCTTGCTCTTAAATAGATAGAGAAAACTTCCCATCAGATTTTAAAAGCTGATGAGGTGACTCAGCTGTAAGGTGATCAAAGCAGCTTGGACTTCTGGAGTTATAAGCCAGTGCTCTCTTGAGGGGACTCTGACTAAGATTTAAAGATTTTGTTTCCTAGTATGTAAGAATTGGCTATGGTACTATATTACTCGTAATGAACACTTGTCATCTATAAGACTATGATTATATAATGAGGTTGATTCTTTGCATTTATACATCTATTTTCCATTTTTTCAGGAAGAAACTGTCTTAGATATCCTTGGGTTGGCTCACCAGTATGGCTTTGAGGATCTGGAATCTGCCATCTGTGACTACTTAAAAGACACACTTTGCATTCTCAACATTTGTGTGATATATGACATGGCCTCCCTTTACAATCTCTCAAACCTGAAGGCTGTATGTGAAGATTTCATGGACAAAAATGCACTATCCATTCTCAACCATGAGTCTTTCTATTCCCTTTCACCGGTAAGATGGTTTCAGATGTGCAAAAAAGCATTCAGTTGAACAAAGATTTATTTTTAGGGGGGGAGGGAATTTAAGATGAATGCAATTTCTAATTACTTGTGTGAATATTTACTCAGATAGTTGGAAAGTATACATTTGTATACTAATGGTTCCTGTTGAAGTTAGATATCAAGGAAGTTTGTTTGTATGTGTGATGAAATACAGATTATGCTTTATTTTGCATTAATTTTGTTATGAAATATGAATTTGATAATGAATATTTATTACATTATAACACATAATGTGTTGGAATTTTGTTAACTGAATTTGCTTTTCAGACTGCTCTAAAGGCAATTATAAGCCGTGATTCCTTCTGTGCTCTTGAAGTCCACATTTTCCAAGGAGTTCACGAGTGGGTGGAGCGGAACTCGGATCTCTCACAGGAACAGATACAAGACATTCTCTCTCAAATTCGTCTACCTCTTATCAGTCTCACAGTAAGTTGTCGAATTGTTTGAACAAAAGTAAAAAATGTCTGTGAAGTCTGTTAGTGCTTTATGAATGGAGTGGTTATTAGTTGTCTTTTCTTCCAAGATGCATAGAATTATATTGATTTTGCTTGAAGAAAGTTTGAAGAAAGGAAATAGTAAATATTGATGAGGGTATCTATTTGATGAAATATATCATTTTGTTATATTTACAATGCTTCTTTAAAATCTCCAGGATCTTCTGAATGTGGTCAGACCAACATCACTAATTTCACCAGACCAAATATTGGATGCAATAAAGGCAAAAAATGAATCCAGAGACATGGATCTTCAGTATCGTGGCTATCTTAGTAAGTACATTGATTATTAATTTGGAAATTATGCTGTTGAATATATCTTTTGCTTAGCATATTTATTACACAAGACTAAGTACAGAATTTAAAAGAAGATTAGTTCTGATTAGAAATATGTGGGAGGTATAATATAAAGTAGGTATTTTTATTTTGTAATAGCCAGATATATCTGGTTATATTTTCTAAGTACTCAACTTTCTGATGACGATTTCAGTGCCAGGGGAAAATGTAGCGGTACCAAGCAAAGGTGCTCAAGTACTCCAGGGGGAAATGCGTGCAAATCTGTTAGATGGCAACGTTTCTACATATGACTTGGACCGAGGTTTTACGAGACATCCCATTGATGATAACAATGGTCAGGGTATTTTGATTAAATTGGGAATGCAGTGTATTATCAACCACATGCGAATGATGCTCTGGGATAAAGACCAAAGGTGAGCTATGGAAATTTGGTTAATATCTAGCTTAACCCCTTAAATCTGGTTACACGGCAATCATATGATGAAAGTATGAGCAGTAGGTTATGTGACTGCTCTGCTGGGTGTTTGTCATGTAGTTCATTTGTGGTGACAAGAATCTTTTGCCTCCCCATTGCAAAGTAATTTTACATAAACATTTATAGCTTTCTTACCTTTTTCCAATGTAGTAAAAAAATGTAACATTTTGTTATTTGTGTTATATATTCTATTATTTTGTAATATTCAATTTTCTGTAATACATCTTGCACTGGTGGTCACAGTGGCTAACAGTACAATGCTGAGCATGAAAATGGCATCCTCCCTGGAGCCAGTGTTCTTCCAGTCATGGTGTATGGACATTACATTCCACATGTGTTTATTGATGTTAATAATACAAAAGCCTCTTTCTAAACACCATAGAGTCTAATAACCCTCCAAGAGGTTTGTGCACTAGTGGCAAGTCTTTTCTGTCACCCTGGCCTTTGCTCTAGACCTCAGGTTTGCATTATCCAGCCCATGGCCATTTTTACCAATGACATGGTCACCCCACTTGGCCCTCAAGTCATATTTTTTCATGATGTGATGGTCACATCAACTGGATTGAAGGGATTAAGCACATCATTAAGACATCTGTTGTATAGAACATGGCTTGTGTAATATGATCAAAAGTCAGAGACATCAGTCCTAACTTCCTAAGTTTCTTATGCTTCATATAGTTGTATGTGTGTAAGGGATGTGTACTTATGTGTGTATGCTTATGTATACATGCAAACATACATGCCCCAGAATAAAAATAGACAATGTTTTGTCTTTGTATTGACACAGCTTTTCTTCTTTGGTAGAGGGTATTCATACTACATAGAGGTGTCAATGGACCAGAAGGACTGGGTTCGTGTGATTGATCACACCCGCTACCACTGCCGGTCTTGGCAGTATCTCTACTTCCCCGCAAGAGTAGTTCGATATATAAGAATTGTAGGCACCAACAACACTGTTAATCGTGTTTTCCATGTTGTCGCCTTTGAAGCCTATTATTCCAAACAAGAAGTTAAACTACACAAGGGATTGATTGGTAAGATCTCTTTTATCAATGAAAGTATGTATGCATATTGAATTCATCTTTGTATATTTATCATTAAAAAAATGCATTTCAAAGCACATGTATATACGTGTTGTATAAATTTTTGTGCATTTATTTTGTGTTTGCACAAGTGAAGAAAGCTAAAATTTAGGGCACAGGTAATTGAGGACCATGGATATCTAGCTGGGGGTTTAGATTTTATTATTGATATGTATGTATACTGAAATAGAATATTTAAATTACTCTATGCACAAACACAAACTAATTTGCCTGGACCTTGAACAAAGTTATTGTTAATACTGAAAATGTCCACAAATCATCTATTTAATTGTATTTTTTTTTTTTTTTTTTATTATTATTACAGTATTATTTTTTTTCAAATAGTTGCTGTAGTGTTAGAACAAAGCACAGTTTAATAATCTTGAGTAGTTTTTCTCTACTTGTTTTGTGTGTGTATGGATGTGTGTGCACTGCCATGCTAATTCACTGTTCTTTCAGTCCCTACCGAAAACGTTGCACTTGTTACTAAGAGTGCTTTAGTGATAGAAGGAGTAAGCCGTGCACGCAATAATCTCCTGAATGGAGACATTCACCATTATGACTGGGATTCCGGCTACACCTGTCATCAGCTGGGATCAGGGTCCATATGTGTCCAACTTGGCCAGCCTTATTGGCTTTCATCATGCAAGTGAGTCTAATGGTGTTTATGTATTCTTATGTCCACATCTGGCCTTGAGTAGAGTTTCCTTAAGCTTCATGCTTTTTTGAAGATTAGCTATGGTCTAGCCTGCTTATCCTGACAACCTTCTTGCCTCAGGTGTAACAATAACCTTTACTTTGTTTGTCTTGTATTCAAGTTACTGTCCATGAACACCTTTAACCCATTCGTTCCGGGTGTCACATGTACGAGACACCGGAAAAAATAAACATTGCTGCGCGGCCCGCCAGGGTGACGCTGTATCGGGGCTGCGCTCCGATGCAGCAGCGGCATGCGGCCGGGCGGGCGGACAGACTCCGGGGAAGCTCTGCCCGCCGATTTTTGTAGCCGCCCGGATTTTTTATTTTGGCTAAAAAATGTACCCGGCGTGAGTGGGTTAAATTGCCAGAGTGTTAGATAATTTCCTGAATACTACCGTCTGTATGAAATACAGAATTATAGTTCACCCAAGGTCTGTCCATTAATATTATTTTTACAGGATGATAGTTGTGAATTTACATTGCTGGTGTGTCTAATATTAAATTCCAAATTGTCAGTGGATAAGAGGGAGGATAGCATTATGGGAAACATACCTCTGGGTGCAATATAAACCTGAGAAAGAATGCTTAATATCAGCTTGTAATAGTGGGAAAAGTTGGCAAATGCAAGCACTGGCCTCCCTCCTTGTGCCTTTTACTGTTACTACTTTCTTACATGAGCATTTCATGTTGAGTAATTTTAGTCTAGAGTTATTCCTTT
>NC_091580.1:10085433-10087933 GCF_042767895.1 Penaeus vannamei | reverse complement strand
CGCGCGCGCACACACACACACACACACACACACACACACACACACACACACACACACACACACACACACACACACACACACACACACACACACACACACACACACACACACACACACACACACACACACACACAGACGTACATACGTACATAAATACACATGTAATCACATATTTAAACACACATGTAAACACAATAATACACATGCTTACACTTTTATACAGATGCATTCATAAACGCATGCACACAGACATTTGCTTACCCCATTGCATAACTGACACATACACACATGCAGACTCATATGCAGATGGAAACACAGGCTTTGAGAGTTTGGGATCATGTGTATATGTATATTTTTAGTACATTATTATGATAGAGAGCAATTTTCTTCCTTTAAAAGCTATAAGTATGATATATTAAGTTACATACATTTTTCATTAAAGATATCTGATATAAATGCATATTTCAAAGGCTTATATGTTTAGGTACTGTAGTGAAATAGCCTCTGAAAAATTAGCAGATTACAGTGTTTTATTATGGTTCGTTTAAGCAAAGCCTCAGTACCAGCAAAAGGAACTTGCTTATTTTAATTGCTTTTGTATTATATAATTGGCAGCAATTGGCCCACAATTTTTTTTTTTTTTCCGTTTGCTTATTCAGAAGTTGATTAGTTTGTATGCCACACATTTGATATTGACATGGATAGAACATGCTTTCATATTGACTTTAACAGGTCATGATGTTAAGATTAAGGGCCATAGTATTTGTCTTTCTGTACAAATTTCAGTATTAACGTGTTTTCATCTTGTTTTGAAGCTTTAGCTCTAGGAGACCACTCGTGTAATTTTCTGTAGGTTTTGCTTTGGCTGCATGAAGTAATGATAAATTTTTCAGTTATTTTAAGTTTCATTTTTTCATCAATTACTCTTTATCACATCAACATGTTAATATAATGATATTACTCCTAAACTGTGATGATAAAATATTATTACTGTGGAAGACCTAAATTTTGTGATGGGTGTTGACTGCACTGTGATGTTAAGAATAGAAGATATGTTCTACCTTCACTTTTTAGTATACAAACAAAATGATTACCAAAGACGAAGCGTGTGTTTTATGTAAAAAAGTTGTGCTGACAAAGAATTATTATATTTTATTTTACATTTTTTTTTTTTTTTTTTTTTTTACAGGAGATAGATTCTCTTCTTGCTACTGTCTGTATTTTTATGTAGGCTATCAGGTTAAGTTACTTTGTTTTTTGTATATTAAACTCAATAGATACATATATTTTTGAATTACCATACTGTTTATGATTAGGCATAAATAGTTTCACATGGTAATATATTTTTATTATTTTCATTAGTGTACGATAGACTATCTACAATAGTGTTTCATGCTAATTATTTATGGCCCATTTGTCTGGCTGCCATCTGAGAAAACATTTGGGTTTGATATATTGAGGATATTTAAAGTTCCTGGGAATAAATGTTTGGATATAATGCTATTTGCAAAAAAAAAGGAAGTAGGATAAATTATTTATACTTTGGAAGCCCTGTTTAATGGTATTTAAGTACCTCTTTGTCTAAACTTGCAATCAAAACAGAAGCTAATCCCTGTGATCTTTAGAGGATCTAACACTCACTCCACTTCTTGTTTCATATGTTTGGTGATGGATTTGAAAGTGGTAAAGAAATCCAATTTTTTGGCATAATTTTCAGCTGTGTGTGTATTGCACAGATTTAATTAATTTTAATGATATGTATAATATGGGGTGCAATTTATGCGTCTATTTTGATCTTATTTATTTTTTGACTCTTTATGCAAAGGTGTTACTTTGCTTTTACAATCAGTGAAATAGACTTTCCCCCCTTTGATCAATGGCATTCTTTTATGATGAGAACATTTGGAGACATTTTGGCTGAGGATGAAATCATAATCCTTTTTGAACAGTTGCATATCAGGTAAATGAATCAGCTTAACTCATTGGTTGCAGTATTATGTAATATGGCGCGTAGTCCTGTAGCATTATTTATTTTATGCTCGGGTGGTGTGGGAGACTATGCAGGAATGTACCCTCTATGGCGGTACTGCTTTTCCTCCTTGGCACATATATGTTTGTGCATGTATATATAAACCCTTGCAGATACATGCAAGCACGCAAACATATGTAAATGCACGCAGAGAGAGTGAAGGGCTTGGCTGTAGCAGGTGCCGAAGGCGTTCAACCCCTGTGATGGGTAAAATCCTATCACACACACAGGCCCAGGGAGGCAGGCCACAAGGGGGCCTCCCCCTTGGTGACTGACATCCCCTCAGCCTGCGCTGCTCCCCGTGCACCTGCTGCTCTGTGGGATCGGCCCTCTATGGCACTTTGCATCAAATCATGCCATCCACTACCAATGGGTTAAACATTAACAGTTGATTCAAAGTTTTGAGACATTTCTTTTATTGTTTCTTTGGGGATTTGGTGCTAATGTATTTGCTTCTGTGAGGCATTGCCA
>NC_091580.1:10070433-10077933 GCF_042767895.1 Penaeus vannamei | reverse complement strand
TATACATAATTTAGTAATTTAAGTTTTATAGTTCTAACTTACGAAGAGTTATGAATCCGATACTAATCAGGCAATGTGTTTTGTGGTAGAAAACACTTGAGGCAAATTATGTGATATATATTGATTTAGTTTGGATTTTTAAAGTTATGTTTAGCAACGTGCCTATTAAGTATGGAACTGGTTGTTTACTGGTAGACAGTATCAGGTTAGCAGTGTCTTATACTTAAATTGTTTGGGTTCACGTCTACAGAAGGACTGTAGACCAATAAAAGTGGTGAACTGAGCCATTGTTTTTATGGCAGTCTAATGTTATGGATTGCAGCTAATAAAATATCACCCTGATGATTAGTTTTCTTATCCTGATCAAAATAATGAAAATGTGGATATAATTCTTCTTTTGCTGTACCTCCCCCCTCCCATCTCTTGCTCGTTGTTGTTGTTGGGGGTGGGGGCTTAGGAGATAGAGACTGGGGCCTAAGGGTAGGATCTCCCCAACCTTGGACCTCAGCCCTCGCCTCAGCTAATTTTGCACGGTCTTTTCTTCTCCCCATTTCCTTTTCCGTCTCTTGTTCATCCCCCATCGTCTGTCCACTTCTTATGGTGTAAGAGCCATGGTGAAAGGATAGCTTTGTGTCCATCATGAACGGCCTCCGGGAACCATGGGCATGGTATTCCCTTGGTTAATCGCCTAGCCCTTATCTCATATGGGAACCCTTAGGGGTAGACCATTTCTTTTTCCCAATTATATTAGACTCACCATGGCCAGTAATGAAGATTTTTTACCCTATTAGGCGCATTAAGGCTTGCCCATTCATCAACTAATTTATATAAATTTGAATTCGTTGCTTTCTGGACCCCAGCCTCTCCTTTGCCCACGGCTCCGACCCCTGATACTAATACTCCCTCCTCGATGTTTACTGACAACTATCCATTCTGAACCACCCACCCAGGTCATTACTCAACATTCTCTTCACTGTTTGCTCCCTCCCCCCTTATTACTACTCTTCATCCTTAGTGTCCTCCTCCCCACAGTACTACCTCACTCCATACCACCACATTTCCTCCCGCTCTTGTTCTTTTACTGCTTTCACCTATACAAACTTTTTGCTTACTCTCTTTGGCCCAGCCAAATGGGATTGATTCTTCATTAATTCCCCCACAGCCCCTTACTATGACAGTGCCTTTTTTCCCAACAATATCTCTAAAAACAAGTAGGCAGTTTCCTTTCGCAGTCGTTCGGATTGTTGGCGTTAGGGCCACCCAGCGAGACACTGTCGGTCTTTAGCCCGCTGCCCTCTGTGTGTCCAATCTGGTCTTGGCCGTTCAAATTGCTTTCGCTAGTCACGTACGTGTGCTAATTGTGGTGGCTTCCATTATATATTTTAAAGGAGCTGTCCTGCATATAAGTTCGAATGTGAGGTAGCAGTTCTCATTAAAAATAGGCTTCACTAAACGTGATGCCAGACAGGAAACACGCCAAT
The DNA here is from genome assembly GCF_042767895.1 of Penaeus vannamei. Taxonomy (NCBI): domain Eukaryota; kingdom Metazoa; phylum Arthropoda; class Malacostraca; order Decapoda; family Penaeidae; genus Penaeus; species Penaeus vannamei. Next base: position 10,076,452 of record NC_091580.1, on the reverse strand, counting down.
GAGATGCTGCCCTTCGCTCTGCTCCTCTCCCATCTCCCTAAATATGACCGTTCCCTCATCAACCCTCCAATAACCTCTGCACCTATTCCCTTTACTTTTAAGGTATTTGGTGATATCCATCCTCCTCATGTTTCCCCTATCCCCCTTCCTTCCACCCTCTCCCAACAAACCCCAACTTCTGCTTCTCCATGTGCACCATTCCCTCTTCGTTCCCCACTATCATTACTGTTCCCACCTGGATATTCACACGAAACCCTTCTGTCGCAACTGTATCCTTTTCCAGACCCCTCTCCTCCTGATATCCCCCCAAATCCCTTGCCCGTTGTTGTCGTGGGGGGGCTTAGGAGACGGAGACAGACCCAGTGCAGGGATATCCCTTGTCTAGGGCCTCAGCCCTCGACTCAACTAACTTTGCATGGTCTTTTCCCCCCTCCAGCTTTTAGTTTCCGTCCCTTCTCCAACCCCATCCACTATCTACTTCCTAAGGTGTAAGAGCCGTACTGAAAGGATGAAAGGCTGACCTTGTGCCAGTCCTGAACGGCCTGCGGGAACTATGGGCACGGTACTCCCGATTTAATTGTCTAGCCCTTACCTTCAAGTGCATGAGGGTGGACCGTTTATGCCGTTTTATAATCAAGGTTCCCCATGACCAGTAATGAAGATGTAATCTCCTTATTAGGGGCAATGAGACTTGCCCCTTTATCAAATAGCCCCAACCCAGGCTCTCCTTTGACCACGACTCCGAACACTGAAACTACTACCCACTCCTCAATGGCTACTAGTGCATTACCCACACAAGCAGAGACTCAATCTCCAGAAGACATTCCTACCCTCCCAACTTCCTCAAATTCATCAACTATACCCCCACAACCTTCATCAAGCACCCCATCCTCCCTTATTACTACCTTACAGCCATATTCTCCATCACTCCGTAATACTCCCTCTTCCACACGTCCCCGACCATCCACCACCACCAATCATACAGATATCTTAAATTGTTTGGCCAAGCTAAATGGAACCGATTTTTCGTGATCCCTTCTACAGCTCCTTACTCAGACAACACTCTTCTCTTTCAACAATGCCTCCAAAAACAAGTGGGCAGAGTCTCTTTCTATACCAGACGCGATCGCTCCCGTCTTTTAACAGTCAGATCAGAAACTGAATCTATAGCACTATGAAATTTAACTGATCATTCTGGCAACCCCATTCCTGCAGAACCTCATCCAACCCTTAATACCTGTACCGGAACTGTCTCTCTCTCCCCAGCAAACTACCCAGTCGATACCAAAGATTGGTCAGACTGTGGAGAAGACTTATTAGGATGCCTCAAAGACCAAGATGTGAAATCAGAACATTGCTACACCATTCCTCCTAGAGGTCAACGAAAGAATCCGACCAACATTGCCAAAATTATCTTCCGTACACATGACCTTCCCTTACGTATCTACATTGGTGGACAATCCCTCCCTGTTCGACCATACCAACCCCCTCCCCGTCAATGTCAAAACTGTTGGCGATTTGGACATCCTGCCAAACACTGCCGTTCCACAGATCGATGCCCCATATGTACCCAACCTGGTGAGAGAGAGAGAGAGAGAAAGAAGACATAAAATTCAAAGCGTTGTAAAGGTACACATTCACAAGTATGAGAGAAACACACACACACACACACACACACACACGCACACGCACACGCACACGCACACGCGCACGCACACGCACACGCACACGCACACGCACACGCACACGCACACGCACACGCACACGCACACGCACACGCACACGCACACACACACACACACACACACACACACACACACACACACACACTGTAGAGCACTAATCCCTAGACTGAGAGCTTGTCCCGAGCGTTACCTCCGGGCTCAGCTTGAGAGCGAAGTCGATCTCACAGGATGCACGTTAATCACATCAAGAGTTACCGAAAATCTATTGCTGGAAACTAATGGAAGTTGAAATTAAGCCATAACATAAATAGACCGATATAAGCAGAAGTGAAAGGAAGAGAAAGGGGAATAACGAAATATATGCCTCGTGATAATAACCATTCTAGAGAAATAATTAACTGGAGGAGCGGTGAAAAGAAACATTCTGAATGGCAGATTTCAACAACAACAACAACAAACTGTTTCCCCCCAAAATGAAAACAACGAAACTAATGAGACGGAAAGGAAAACAAAAGTCTAATTAAGGTTAGAGTCACGGTAACAAAATTACGAAGACAAACCACATTGAAATATTTACAGGAAAAAGACAAGTAAAAGAAAAAAATAACGACGGAGATAAAACAAAGGAAACTCGAAAGATCAACGAGAACCAAACATTCTGATATGAGTGACAAGAAAATTAACCGCAGTGGGAAAATTAATACTTTAAATGAAAAGAAAACATTACGTAATAAGCTGAAAAAAGCATATGGATCCACCTGGGACCTATACAGTGGAGGGAGCATTAGGGAAAGTTAGTACATGAAAAAATGTTAAAGCGTAGCCAGTCAGCGTTAAACTTTGAGATAAAAACAGAAACAGAAGCTAATTGAGGCCCGTGGAAAGGGAGGCTTTTATCAGCAGTTGCAGAAAAAAGACCTTTTTGTCGGTTGCAAAATAATGGGACTCTCCTGTTGGGGTTCTGTGGCCTGACTAAAGATAAGCTGATCAAGTTACAACCTCAATAGTTTACAGAGAAATGGATTACACACAAAGTATGTATGTATGTATGTATGTGCATATATATATATATATATATATATATATATATATATATATATATATATATATATATATATATATAGATAGATAGATATTCACACGCACACATACACATATACATATATATACATCTATGAATATATAAATATTTATATATGTATATATATTGTATGTATATATGTTTATATATGTATATATATGTATATGTTGTATACATACATATATATATATACATATACATATATACATATATACATACACACACACACACACACACACACACACACACACACATATATATACATATATATATATATATATATATATATATATATATATATATATATATATATATATATATTATACATACATATATGTGTATATACATATATACATATATTATTTATATGTATGTATATGTATCTATATATATACTCATACATATATTCATATCTATATGCATATAAGTATATGTATACATATACATACATACACACATCCATACGTAAACATATACGTGTAAGGTTGTATAAAACCAACCACCTGTAGTACCATTGAATCCTCGGAAAGCAGAAGAAGCTGTAATCTCGAAAATAAAAAATCTGGAAAAATAACAAACAAACAAAAAAAAAAAAAAGGAAAAAAAAAGGAAAAAAGAAAGAAAGAAAAAAGAAAGGGAAAAATAAATCGAAAAATAGCAGAAAATAGCACGTTCTAGATTTTTTTTTTCCACCTCATCTGGGACTGCCAGTGAGCTCCGCGCCGAAGTCTGAAATCGACCTTTCTTTGAAGCCGAAAGCGGGTGATAGTTATTTCCCCGAGGACTTTGCATTCGCCAGTCACGCTGCGGCCTCTTTATGCAGGCTGCGACAGTGAGAGGAATCCGGGAAAGCAGTTCACTTTAAAATGCATGTAAGAGGGACTTTAAACAAGGGGAATTTCTCCATCATTTTGGCATTATGTCGATCCTGTTTCTACCAATCAGAATCGGGATTCTTGGCGTAAACAAAAGAAAATGTGTTGGGCGGTCTTGTGCACGAAGAGAAAAGGAGTAATCTTCTGACAGTCTGGTGTTAAATAATTAATAGATACATTAAGCGGTAGACAGTACCTTGTTTACACATACACATACACATACACACACACACATACATACATATATATATATATACATATATATATATATATATATATATATATATATATATGTATATATGTATATATATACGTGTGTGTGTGTGTGTGTGTGTGTGTGTGTGTGTTTGTGCACATGTATGTATATACTGGTTATACATACATATATACATATATATATATATATATATATATATATATATATATATATATATATATATATATATAGAAATACATACATATATATGTGTATATATGTATGTATGTATATATATATATATATATATATATATATATATATATATATATATACATACATATATGTGTATATATGGATGTATGTATATATATATATATATATATATATATATATATATATATATATGTATGTATGTATATTTACACCTGTAAGATAAAACAACACATAAGAAATGAATGAGGTTTGGCGCACCTTTTAGCTAAGCTAAGCCTCGGTGAAGGGCAAATCAACTCGCACGCCATTTGGCAGGCGAGACACGCCACAAAACTGAATAACAAAGGGATTCATTCATACATCTTGGATGACCCAGATCATCAGAACCATCCGCCCCGATCTCGAGGAGGAATAATGGAAGCAGCGCTGTGATGAAACCCCTGCCAAGCGCTTCTAAGGAATCACACCGTGTTTGTACAGAGCGCAGTTTGAGCTAATATTGGAATACCGTGGTGCCTCTGAACGCATTAGCGGGGCAGCCTTCGAACCCTTCAGGCGGTACAGAACGTTGCCCTCGAATGGCTAACGGGGATGAGATGTCTGGTCTGCAGCACAAAGCTGCAAGCCCCAAGCTTTAATCAATAAGCTGCACACTCTGGCCAACCGTGTGCGAGGTACGCTTGGACATCCAGATATGCAGAAATGAATATTACAGACGTACGCAGCGCTACTGTGCAAAAACACAGCAGATAACCTATGATATTACCGGCCTCATTTTACTAGCTTTATATATCAAATGGGGACATTAAGACAAACTTTGGGCAAGGAAAGCCATAGTTCACATCAGTCGCTGGGTTTCTTGCTACCAGTAACACTGACGGATGATATCCCGTGTTTTAACAACTACCAAACGGGACGGGAAGTTCAATGAATATCAATAAGGATTACATCATACACCCACGGAAACAGATAACATGTGTGGCTAACATGGAAATGAAATGCATCTGATGTAGAAATGGTTTGTGGACATTACTGAATAACAAGACTTATTTCCCAGTTACAGTGTTCTTTTGTTGACAGTTAACTCGTCTTGAAATTATATTTTTTACCCGCCCCTTTTTTATTATATGATGTACCTTCCCACATGCCGATGACAGAAAAGCCTACAATCCCATTATGATCGACCCACCCTGCGCCAAACGAAGCTAAAGACGAAAACAGGAGAAGCACATTTTTTCTAAAATAAACCCTGATTACAGAATAACTGTTTTGTAATGCAGATATAAACATGATGTATGAAAACCACAAACATTCGCATGTATTATAAACCGTTTAAGTCACTTATGGTTACAGAACAAAATAAAAATGCAAGACATCAAAGGTCATATAGCACTATAGAAAAGTGTAGTAGTGAATATAGCACTATAGAAAAGTGTAGTAGTGAAAAGGGTAAAGAGGGGGTGGTTCGGTGATTATTGTGCTACACGTCATAAATTGTTTAGCAGTTCCGGAAGTTAGGAATTAAGAAGAGAAGACATATATTCATATGTATATACATATGATTAATACATGAGCGACAACAAGCCAACCTTGTATAATTAGGATTTATTTCATCCGACGTGTTCCCCATTTGCGTTGTAGCTCCAAGTAAACACACATTTTTTCGGAGCTAATATGAGCCGATAAAATAAAAGCTCATTGTTCCTTCCCCGATGATTACCTCCTCCTCAAACCCCGCTCTAGAATATTTTGTGATTTTCGGCTATCATAATTATAACGAAAAAAAGATGCTAATAAAGCTACTTATGCAGTGCGTGCATGGGATTTCGAAACTGATGGTTCACCTTTTAACAAACCAATTTGTTATTTAACGATACTTTTTGTGAATAATGTTAATTTTGTAACGAATATAGAAAAGTGTGCGAATGAGCTCGAATATCCTCACAGAGCAAATTACGTATTTGCG
>NC_091580.1:10057933-10067933 GCF_042767895.1 Penaeus vannamei | reverse complement strand
ATAAAGTAAATCTAATCATATTAACTAAATCCAATCAACTTAAGTTTTACTGAATTAGTGGTTTTACTTAATCAAATCCTAACCTAATCAATTAAATCTAATCAATAATGAAATTAACTACACCTGACTTGAATAACAGTCTATATCAACTAAATCTAACTAAAATAAACTAATTCCATGATTAGATGTAAATCCCACCAAACCGCCTAAATCTCTCTCTCTCTCTCTTTCGCTCTCTCTCTCTCTCTCTCTCTCTCAACTACCTACATCCAAATGCTCATCCCTCCGCCCCCCCCCCCAACCCACCTCAAACCCATATCCTCAGCCTCACGCCCTACCTTTGGCGCCGAGCACACCATGGGGATTCTTGGCGTTCGGGAGCAGCGTCACCCTGAAGTCAACGGGGATGTCAAGTGCCGTCGGGGGCTTGTATTCCTGAAGGAGCGACAGGCGAAGGAGGTCGACGTCAGATATGATAAATGCAAATTTCTTGTAGAATATGCAATATACGCTAAGGCTGTGTTACAACTTTTATATTTCATTATCGTCATGGCCCCTGTACTTATAAGTTCTTTTGGCTTGATCTTTTAAGATATCATGCATGCAAATCTACGCAAAATATGCTTTATTCAAGGATTCTGTCATTCTATTTTTTCCATGTGACGCGGCGACCCACGGACCACTCCGTACCCACTCTCGGTACCCACTCCTGCATCTCGGGCTGTACGTCACGAAACCACTAAACTCCAATGACTAAGCTTCAACTCAAGTCATCCGAAGAGGCTCTCACCCAAGTGCCGTTGGAGAGCTTCTGGCCCGTGTTGGGGTTGAACTTGACCACCTCGGAGGTGAAGAACCCGACGCCCATGATGAAGGAGCCCTCCACCTGCCCCACGTCCACGTAGGGGCTCATGCTTCGGCCGCAGTCCTCGATCAGGTCCACGCGGCGGATCTGCTCAGCGCGAAGAGAGGATCAACTTTATCAACTAAATCTAAAATCAACTAATTCCATTATGATTAGATCTAAATCCAGCCAATATATATGTGTGGAATGATTAGGAATGTGTGGGTGTAATTATCCACATGGCTAACTATCTATATACACTACATAGCGCATTACCACCGACAGACACAAACAGACATAAACAAACACACAACTGCACACTTTCATATAATGCTACTACTTTCAGTATCACAATCTTTTACGTAAAAAATCCGCATTATGATAACAACACCGCACCCATACAGTAAGCAGCTCGAGCACCACCCAAAAAAGCAAAGTAAAGCAAGGCATAAACAAAGGACTTCCATCTAGCGGTCTACACACAAAGAGAGAGCACCTTACCAGATAAACTCCCGTGAGGACGTCCACCTCCACCTCCAGGCAGCAGCCGCCCCAGATATCGTAGCGTTCAGGATGCTCCTTCCCTGCGGTCCTGCATACAAAGGGGGATTTTACATGCGAATGATGCTAAGACGTGAGGGTTTGCCTCGATGGGGAAATAGACTCGTTTTTGCAATTTTAAAAGGTAGGAGGATAAGGAGGGACGGAAAAAGAGATAGATAAGGAGAGAGTGAGGGAGAGGATGGTGGGGGGAGGGAGAATGAGGAAAGCGAAGTAGGGAGGGAGGAAAGAAGAGCGAGAGAGAGGTGGTGAAGGTGGGGGAAAGAAAGAGACAGGGAGAATGGTAAAGAGCGAGACGGAGAATGGGAGAAAGAGGGGGAGTGGGAAAAAAGGAGAGAGAGAGAGCGAAAGGAAGAGGGAGAAGGGGAGAGAAAAGAGAAAGGGAGAGAGGGGGAGGAAGGAATTTGGGGAAAAGAGAGAGAGAGAGAGAGAGAGAGAGAGAGAGAGAGAGAGAGAGAGAGAGAGAGAGAGAGAGAGAGAGAGAGAGAGGGAGAGAGAGAGAGAGAGAGAGAGAGAGAGAGAGAGAGAGAAAGAGACAGAAATAGAAAGAGAGAAAGAGAAAGAGAGAGAGAGAGACACACACACACACACACACACACACACACACACACACACACACACACACACACACATATATATATATATATATATATATATATATATATATATATATATAGAGAGAGAGAGAGAGAGAGACAGAGAGACACATACACACACACACACACACACACACACACACACACACACACACACACACACACACACACACACACACATATATATATATATATATATATATATATATATATATGTATATATATATATATATATATATATATATATATATATATATATATATAGAGAGAGAGAGAGAGAGAGAGAGAGAGAGAGAGAGAGAGCGTCTGGAACAGCGCGGCCCCCAGGGTGCCATCAAGCCCACCCCGCGTCCTTTCCCTCACCAGTATCTCTCGCACAGGTCGACGTCCTCTTGGTGGCACTTCTTGACCAGCTCCAGCCACGAAGGACTCTTGCCCGTCTCCTTCTCCATCTTCTCCTTCACCACGTCCATCCTCTCCCTGAGGGCGGCGCTCGCTTTCCTCACGCCCTGCAAAGCCAAGGACTTCAGACTTTTCCCTTATTGCACTCTTTACTTGTTTATTCAGTTATTCCTTATCTATCTAAAAAAAAAAAAAAATATCGAGGTAAAGATGCATTGTATTTCAGGTTGGTGAAGACTAATGACAAGTTGATAGTCTGACAGGCCGGTGATGACGGATGACAGATGGATGATGATATTTGGTATCCTGTCTTTCGCCAATTATTCGACCTACTGACAGGTAATCTTTAGGTAATTGGCAAGATGGCGGTGATGATTTCTTTCTTTTAATTACATCATCATCATCATCCAAGTATGATACATTCAGCCAATATGATAATCGTCCTACATGCATCTTCGCCTAGAGATGAAGACAGAGATGAAAGACAGGATTCTTTTGCTGCAGAAGGTGTTGACGAAAAGGAAGAAAAAGCGGGGGGGGGGGGGGAAGGCCTCTGATTGGCAAGCGAAGCAGGTAGATTTTCTTCCTTTTTGTCGAAGAAAAGAAGGGAAATTGCGGGGTACAGGACTATATATATATTTTTTTTTATTGGGGGAGAAGGGATTTGTTTGTATGTTAATCCTAGGGGACTGCAAGCCTTTATCTGGTTTATCCTTGCTTCCTCCTTTCCAGGGACGCAGTCTACATTTCCACTGACGAGAGAGAGGGGAGCGGAGAAATAAACCTGGCGACAGAGAGAGGCACTCGGCACGCACGCCTTGCACTCACATGGGCGCACAGGTCCGTGCCGAAGGAGCCGCCCGTCACGAAGGAGTTGGCGCCCACCATGGTGTCCGAAGCCTTGACAACCACCTGCTCGAGGGGCACGCCCAGGGTATACGCCACCACCTGGGCCACCTGAGGAAGGGCAGATATTAGACTATGCGAAAGGGCAATAGGGCATTCAGCAGTGCCCGGTGTAAGCCATTCATTAATCACTGGTATTCAGTCAGTCTGTACTATCCATGTCCTTAAACTGAAGTAAATATGGCATACGAGTATTAGGATTAAATCTGCGAAAAGATAAAAATCAGAGAAAAAAAAGTGCGCGATTGAAAAAATATATTTGACTTTATGGCTGTTATTGTCGGACGTCTATTTGCTTTTATTACCTTGGTATTGATCCCTTGACCCATCTCGATGCCGCCGTGGGAGACCGCCACGGTGCCGTCGTACTCGTAGATGGCCACCTGCATGCCGTAGCGGAACATGGACGGGTAGTCGAAGGCGTACCACAGGGGCAGCACGCTCAGGCCGCGCTTCTTCCATCGGTTGCTCTGCAACAGGAGAACGCGTTTTATATATAAACACACGCACACACACACACATATGTATGTATATATGTATATATATGTACACACACACCCACACTCAGATATATATGTATATATATATTTTGTTGTTGTTGTTGTTTTATTGTTTTTTATTTTATCTATTCATTTTTTATTTTTCTATTATTATTTTTTTACACCTATATAGCACACAAGTCCAGTAGTTCCAGAAGCGATTCCTGCGCCCACCTTGTTGAATTCGGCGACGGCGGCAATGCGGGCGTGCACCTCGCCCTCCTGCAGCAGCATCGGCAGGATGTCCTCCTTGGCGACGTTCCTCTCGTGGGGCGGCGCCTGGATGCGGGGCACCTGCGGGGGAACCATGTTGACCATGCGCACTTGGTGCGGGTCCTTCTTCAGGTAGCTGGCCACGTGCTCCATCACGTTCTCGATGGCCGCGATGGCCTCCACGTGGCCTGTAGGGGGGGGGGGGCGTTAACGAGCGCGGATGACTGTGCAACATTATTTGCACAGACGCAATATATATATATATATATATATATATATATATATATATGCGTGTGTGTGTGTGTGTGTGTGTGTGTGTGTGTGTGTGTGTGTGTGTGTGTGTGTGTGTGTGTGTGTGTGTGTGTGTGTGTGTGTGTGTGCGTGTGCGTGTGTGTATTCATGTATACAGGTCGACATTTGAAAATTCGGCAACCTTCGAAGCTGAGCGGTGCCGGATCTTTTATGGTTATATATGCTGTTTATATTTAACAGAAAATGTATACGTGCACAGTCCTGTTAAGAAACCCAAACACTAAATGAAATGCGAATGAAATGTTAATGCTCACAAACTAAATGACATATTTTCCAGCACTTCCATTTCCTCTGTAATCGACAACGCACGGTTTCGTTTCACTCCACCTCTTCTCTCTTCACGGAAACAAGACCCAACAGCTGATTTTGGAGTACAGCGCCATCATAACTCAAACGGCGATTTCAGAAAACAGTAGCGCGCCAATGCAGTTAATTTGAAAATCCGCTCCGAAATCTATGCCGGAAATCTGAAGAAACCGGATTATCGATGGCCGGATTTTTTAATGTCAACCTGTATGTATATATATATATATATATATATATATATATATATATATATATATATATATATATATATATAAGTATGCATATATATGTATGAAAAGATATGTATGTAAAAAAGTAAAAGAAAATAAAATGAAGAAAAAAGTACAAATATATATATATATATATATATATATATATATATATATATATATATATATATATATATATATATATATATATATATATATATATATAAGGAAGGTAAACCAGACAACCGGCGGCCTTACCCGGCGTCCTGCACCAAGTGTTGGCGGCGGTGTCCGTGGTGGCGATCTTGGGCGTTAACGTCAGGTTAGGGATGTAATAGGCGCTCTGGACGGCGCCCCCCAGGAACATCACGGAGGGCTCGTTGGCCGCGTGACCCGCGTCCGTCGTCAGGTCCATCTTCAGGGCCGTGATTTTTCCGGAGTCGTCGAACCCGACCTGAAGTCAGCGCAAGTAACAGTCACCTTAATTAGCTGACACTGGATTCTGCTGCTACTGAACAGAATGCACACAACAAAACGACTAATAAAAACACAGGCAATAGACATTCACGCACTTCATACTGGGCGAGGTAGGGTTCCCGCCACCCGGCGTAGGTCATGTTGGTGTTGAGGTCGACCACCACGCGCACCGGCTGCCGCAACTTCCACGCGGCCACCGCAGCCGCCGTCGAAACCACGTGCTGGCGGCTGATCTTGGAGCCGTAGCCGCCGCCGATGCGTTTCACGGACACGTTGATGCTAAAACAAGTGAATTTAGGGCGCGGCTCAGCCTAGAAATTCTCCTTTATAAACTTTGCAATGTATCATGCAAACTGCAATGAACGACCCAATAAAACCCCGATCAAGGAAATTGTTTTCTGGTTACGTACTTGTTGGCTGGAATGTCCAGCACATGCGCGGTGGTGGCCTGGGTCTCGGAGGGCCACTGCGACGTGGAGAAGACGTCGCAGCCGTCCTCCGTCGGGATGACCCTGGCGGCGTGAGCCTCCATGTTCAGGTGGTACTGTGTCCCCATACTCAGGTCGCCCTTCAGCGTATGAGTCGCTTCCGCCAGAGCTCCTGCGGGTGTTGAGTGGACATTTAGGGGCGTTAAAGCATAAATGAAGACAGAGATCGCAGATTAAAATAAGGGTAAAGTAGAGGAAAAACTCTGGAGAGATGGCACATTTCCAGAAAAGACATGTCCTGCTTATAGAATGAATAAACTCCTCAAAATGCAACTATCACCAAGATCATCATGGCAGTACATCCATTCCGACCCACCGTCAGCGTTGCCAAGGGTCGCCGTCGCCTCCTTCCCTGTAAACATATCGATGCCAACGCTGACCCTGTTCTCCTTGATGGCCTCCTTGATCGTGAGAATGGGCTTCTTCACGTCCTCGTACTGCACCGTCACCATCTTGGCGGCGCGCACGGCCGTGTCGCGGTCTCGGGCCACCATAAGGCCAAGAGGCTGGCCAGCGTACTTGGTGCGTTCTTCTGCGAATACCTGGCGGGAAAGCGGAGTAGGTGGGTATTGGCGCCATGCAGAGGGGTTGGCATTAAAGTCGGCGATTTATGTTCATCAAAATCGGTTTTAATTTGTGTAAAACAAAAAGAATCTCCTCTTATATCATGATGAAATCCGGTGATTCCACAAAACGCATTTATTCTTTACATAATACACCCGGGTTATGGCAAGCTGGTGCTAGAATAGACAAAGGGCTTACTTACCGGGTCTGGAAAACGTCCCATAGTACCAACAAAGCTGTTTTTGCCTGGTATGTCCTCCGCCTTCACGAAGGACAGCACTCCCGGCAGTTTCTATGGAAAAAAAAAACATCACATACACTGAAATTCCTCCCACTATAAAGATTAATCCATACCATCAAAATCGAAAACATATTTCACAAATCTGCACCGGTCAGCCCAAGCCTGAAGCACTTTCACCCAAGTGCGACGTTCGACCAAAATTTACCATTGCCTCTGTCGTGTCAATGGAACTTATACGCGCATTGGCCTCAGCTGATTGGACGAAGGCGCCGTGCAGCTCGTTGGGCAGAGCGGGAACGTCGTCCAGGTACACAGCCTCACCTGCAGCAAGGGAGGGGGAGGAGATTACAAAGCATGCGAGAAAAATACCCATCCTTCCTTACGTTTGTGTAAGGAGAAGGAGAGGGAGAGCGAGAGCGAAGAGGATAGAGAGAGGAGAGGATAGAGAGCGAAGAGGATAGAGAGCGAAGAGGATAGAGAGCGAAGAGGATAGAGAGCGAAGAGGATAGAGAGCGAAGAGGATAGAGAGCGAAGAGGATAGAGAGAGAGAAGAGGATAGAGAGAGAGAAGAGGATAGAGAGAGAGAAGAGGATAGAGAGAGAGAAGAGGATAGAGAGAGAGAAGAGGATAGAGAGAGAGAAGAGGATAGAGAGAGAGAAGAGGATAGAGAGAGAGAAGAGGATAGAGAGAGAGAAGAGGATAGAGAGAGAGAAGAGGATAGAGAGAGAGAAGAGGATAGAGAGAGAGAAGAGGATAGAGAGAGAGAAGAGGATAGAGAGAGAGAAGAGGATAGAGAGAGAGAAGAGGATAGAGAGAGAGAAGAGGATAGAGAGAGAGAAGAGGATAGAGAGAGAGAAGAGGATAGAGAGAGAGAAGAGGATAGAGAGAGAGAAGAGGATAGAGAGAGAGAAGAGGATAGAGAGAGAGAAGAGGATAGAGAGAGAGAAGAGGATAGAGAGAGAGAAGAGGATAGAGAGAGAGAAGAGGATAGAGAGAGAAGAGGATAGAGAGAGAAGAGGATAGAGAGAGAAGAGGATAGAGAGAGAAGAGGATAGAGAGAGAAGAGGATAGAGAGAGAAGAGGATAGAGAGAGAAGAGGATAGAGAGAGAAGAGGATAGAGAGAGAAGAGGATAGAGAGAGGAGAGGAGAGGAGAGGAGAGGAGAGGAGAGGAGAGGAGAGGAGAGGAGAGGAGAGGAGAGGAGAGGAGAGGAGAGGGAGGGGAGGGGAGGGGAGGGGAGGGGAGGGGAGGGAGAGGGAGGAGAGGAGAGGAGAGGAGAGGAGAGGAGAGGAGAGGAGAGGAGAGGAGAGAGAGAGAGAGAGAGAGAGAGAGAGAGAGAGAGAGAGAGAGAGAGAGAGAGAGAGAGAGAGGAGAGGATCTGCGATGAAAGGTCCCGCCCAGTTACTTGGTGGGCAGCATAATACATTTTTGGTTCGTTTTTTAAAGGAAGGTCTGGTTATGCAACTGATCTTGAACACTTGACTCCTCTGCATCCTTCTTCCTTACAAGAGAAACAAGATTCCACTTCCCTGTTTACCTAATCCGTTGATAGTTAAATCAACGGAGTAAATAAACCTACTAAATCATTCCTTTTCATCTATCAGCCATTTGTTAAAAAACGAAAGGATAAAAGCGAAGGGAAAGCGAACCAGACCTACCCTCTGTGTTAAATCCCTAAGGACTGACAAAAACAGACAACGTCACGTTTACTCAGACATGTTTACTAAGACATATTTAATGAGATATACTTGCTCTGACATGCTTACTCGGGCATGCTAACTCTGACATGCTTATCCAGACATGCTTACTCTGATATGCGTACCCTGACATGTTTCCTCACCTGAAATCTGCGCCGCGGACTCCAGCTTGGGCACAGGCTCGCCGATGGGCCAGGACTCTCTGTTCATGTCGAAGGTCTGCTTGCCGGAGGAAAGCGGACGCTCGATGTTGGGTCCTGCGCTGCGAATGCTCGCCGGGACGCGGTCGCCTAGGATGCCCACGATCGTCTGGAAGGGAGCGAGGCATTGTACCGAAGGCGTTCCAGGACTCAGAGAAATTGCCCTTAAGTTATGGCGTCGACTCAGGGATCGCGTCGCCCCATTCCACACGCCGTGGCAACAGAGACGCCAGCAAACTCTCGCCTTCCTTGAGAATGACCGTCGCCCGGGGGACCATGTCTGACTCGCATATCTATTTATTCCTTTTTTTAGAGAATGAATTTCCTTTATTCGCACTATAGATTTTAAACTAAAATACTTTAACACCCATGTTTTGGCGAATTTTTAAACCAGCATAAGGTTAGAGTAAAATAAGATAAATGTGCATTATTGCAGACATATCATAAAGTATTGGTTTGACATTGTTGACTAAATATCATATTTGATGTTTCTATCTCGTTTCCTGTTCGTTATATTTATATTAAATTCAATAAAAAACTCCAAAACACTATGCATTTCCTAGCACCAATCAGTACTGTTATCATTCTTTAAGAGTGTCTTAACGGTACCTTAAGAAAAGAAGAAGAAAAACCCTAAGCCCCACCTTGTAGAGCAGGCTTTGTGCCAGCGAGGTCCTGTAGGCCGGCGTCGCGTCCTGCGGGTGGCTGTCTGGCTTGACCTCCTGCCCGACTAGCTTGGCGGCCTCCAGCACCGTCTCCGAGTCCGTGAGGCGGCGCCCCGTCAGGAAGTCCTCCGTCTGCGAGGCGTGAATCTGCGTGTCCAGGGAAGGTGTGCGTTGCAGTACGTGCTTTTGTTGGTTGTGGGTTAACGTCCTTGATGGGCATGGGGACCGTGGGACTCCGGTTTAGTTGAAGCCAAGTTTGCAGATTCCAGAACAGTTTTTTTGGATGTTTACATTTAGACACATACACACACACATACAACCACAAGTTTTTTTTTCCTTTTCCTTTTATCCCAGAGGAGTGATGTTTGCTCTTCTTTAAGAGATAGAATAACTATCCAAGAAGTGACATGCGAAATCATGAAATGTAAACATGAAATTTTTAAAATGAATCAAAAGTTCCATGGCATATAATAATATTGCCTTCGGTTGTAAATAATGAAAAAAAGAATCCACTTACGAACTCAGGGTTGATTCCGCCGTACAGAATTGTGGGTTTATTTAGGACCTTAAACCCGTCCTCTGGGTCCACCTCCATCTTGAAGGCGGCGTTCACATAGGCGTGTGCGTTGACTGCTCTCGGAGTGATCTTGAACGTGCGAACCTGCGGGAGGAGGTGCGTGGAGAGGACTTGGCAGGCTAACAATGCATCTTCCTGGTAGCTAATTTGATGTAAAACATTCGAAGGCTAATGTGACATGTAATAATTGTTCGACTCTGAAT
>NC_091580.1:10047933-10050433 GCF_042767895.1 Penaeus vannamei | reverse complement strand
TATATATATATATATATATATATATATATATATATATACTCATACCCATATATACACTGTATTTGCTGTAAGCAATAGAAATGTACAGTTGGTCCTCGAGTCAGAGGCGCAACTGAAAGCACTGCAGATGGATTCGTGTTTCTCGTCGTATCACTAACAGGATTTTACTTCTATGCCTTTTGATTTCTTGATTAACATTTCTCCATCACATTACAGTCGGTTTCATTTGCATTCGCCCCTATGCCAAAGCGTAACAAAACTATATCAACACCTAATGAATTATATAATAATACTGTAACATTTTTTTCTAATTATCAATAATCAAGCTATCTATACAATGATTCGTATCCTAATTATCCATGCGTCGTCACAATCATCCCGCGGAGATTCGAAGCCACAGGACTTCCCCATACGTCGTCACAATCATCCCAGGGGGAACATGAGCCACAGGACTTATCCATACGTCGTCACAATCATCCCAGGGTGGGCAGGAGCCACAGGACTTATCCATACGTCGTCACAATCATCCCGGGGAACAGGAGCCACAGGACTTATCCATGCGTCGTCACAATCATCCCAGGGGGGACAGGAGCCACAGGACTTATCCATGCGTCGTCACAATCATCCCAGGGGGAACAGGAGCCACAGGACTTATCCATGCGTCGTCACAATCATCCCAGGGGGAACATTAGCCACAGGACTTATCCATGCGTCGTCACAATCATCCCAGGGGGAACAGGAGCCACAGGACTTAGCCATGCGTCGTCACAATCATCCCAGGGGGAACAGGAGCCACAGGACTTATCCATGCGTCGTCACAATCATCCCAGGGGGAATAGGAGCCACAGGACTTATCCATACGTTGTCACAATGATCCCAGGGGGAACAGGAGCCACAGGACTTATCCATGCGTCGTCACAATCATCCCAGGGGGAACAGGAGCCACAGGACTTATCCATACGTTGTCACAATCATCCCAGGGGGAACAGGAGCCACAGGACTTAGCCATGCGTCGTTACAATCATCCCAGGGGGAACAGGAGCCACAGGACTTATCCATGCGTCGTCACAATCATCCCGGGGAACAGGAGCCACAGGACTTATCCATGCGTCGTCACAATCATCCCAGGGGGGACAGGAGCCACAGGACTTATCCATGCGTCGTCACAATCATCCCAGGGGGAACAGGAGCCACAGGACTTCCCCATACGTCGTCACAATCATTCCAGAGGGAACATGAGCCACAGGACTTATCCATGCGTCGTCACAATCATCCCGCGGAGATTCGAAGCCACAGGACTTATCCATACGTCGTCACAATCATCCCGGGGAACAGGAGCCACAGGACTTCCCCATACGTCGTCACAATCATTCCAGAGGGAACATGAGCCACAGGACTTATCCATGCGTCGTCACAATCATCCCAGGGGGAACAGGAGCCACAGGACTTATCCATGCGTCGTCACAATCATCCCAGGGGGAACAGGAGCCACAGGACTTATCCATGCGTCGTCACAATCATCCCAGGGGGAACAGGAGCCACAGGACTTATCCATACGTCGTCACAATCATCCCGGGGAACAGGAGCCACAGGACTTATCCATGCGTCGTCACAATCATCCCAGGGGGAACAGGAGCCACAGGACTTATCCATGCGTCGTCACAATCATCCCAGGGGGAATAGGAGCCACAGGACTTATCCATGCGTCGGCACAATCATCCCAGGGGGAACAGGAGCCATAGGACTTATCCATGCGTCGGCACAATCATCCCAGGGGGATCAGGAGCCACAGGACTTATCCATGCGTCGTCACAATCATCCCAGGGGGAACATTAGCCACAGTTCTTATCCATGCGTCGTCACAATCATCCCAGGGGGAACAGGAGCCACAGGACTTATTCATGCGTCGTCACAATCATCCCAGGGGGAACAGGAGCCATAGGACTTGTCCATGCGTCGTCACAATCATCCCAGGGGGAACAGGAGCCACAGGACTTATCCATGCGTCGTCACAATCATCCCAGGGGGAACAGGAGCCACAGGACTTATCCATGTGTCGTCACAATCATCCCAGAGGGTACAGGAGCCACAGGACTTAGCCATGCGTCGTCACAATCATCCCGGGGAACAGGAACCATAAGACTTGCCCATACGTTGTCATAATCATCCCGAGGAAACAGAAACCGGACGACACCCAAGCGTCGTCACCATCATCCCAGGGGAAGAGAAGCCACAGGACTTACCCATACATCGTCATAATCATCCCGGGGGAACAGAACCCGCACTGGGTCCCGTAGAAGCCGTGGAGCGCCGTCTGGAGGGGGTGGTAGCCGGTGAAGCGGTTCCCGAGGTGCTCGATCGTCTCGATGGTCCAGCCGGAACAGGAGTGCACGAGGGCCTGGCACTGGGGGGGGGGGGGTGAGGGCAGGATTATAGGAATTATGAGGGTGATTATAAGAATGATGGTGGTAATGATGATGATGATGGTAATAATGATGCT
>NC_091580.1:10040433-10042933 GCF_042767895.1 Penaeus vannamei | reverse complement strand
ATCTGTTAGACTGTAAATGGAGATATAAAGATATATTGACAGAGAGAGAAGAGAGAAGAGAGGGGATGAGAGGAGAGGAGAGGAGAGGAGAAGAGAGAAGAGAAGAGAGGAGAAGAGAGGAGAAGAGAGAGGAGAAGAGAGGAGAGGAGAGGAGAGGAGAGGTGGAGTGGAGAGGAGAGAAGAGGAAAGGAGTGGAGTGGAGAGGAGAGAGGAGAGGAGTGGAGAGGAGGAGAGGAGTGGAGAGGAGGAGAGGAGAGGAGAGGAGAGGAGTCGAGAGGAGAGGAGTGGAGAGGAGAGGAGTGGAGAGGAGAGGAGAGGAGACGAGAGGAGAGGAGAGGAGTGGAGAGGAGTGGAGAGGAGAGGAGTGGAGAGGAGAGGAGTGGAGAGGAGAGGAGTGGAGAGGAGAGGAGTGGAGAGGAGAGGAGGGGAGAGGAGAGGAGTGGAGAGGAGAGGAGTGGAGAGGAGAGGAGTGGAGAGGAGAGGAGTGGAGAGGAGAGGAGTGGAGAGGAGAGGAGTGGAGAGGAGAGGAGTGGAGAGGAGAGGAGTGGAGAGGAGAGGAGTGGAGAGGAGAGGACTGGAGAGGAGAGGAGTGGAGAGGAGAGGAGTGGAGAGGAGACGAGAGGAGAGGAGAGAGGAGAGAGGAGAGAGGAGAGAGGAGAGAGGAGAGAGAGAGAGAGAGAGAGAGAGAGAGAGAGAGAGAGAGAGAGAGAGAGAGAGAATGAGAGAGAGAGAGAGCCAGACACACGCAAAGGGGGACGGGTTGGGGTCTACTGTGGGAATCATTGCTATTGTTATTGTCATCCTGATCCCGTGTGCCTTCGGGCTACGCACGCCCTGGCCTTCCCATGCCAGCCGGCGATTTATTCTCCAAACAACTCTGCTGTTTGCTTGTATCGACATTGCTTTTGTTTCGCGACTTGAAGTAAATCTGTAAGAAATCGGAGCAAAGTTCTCCGCTGCACAAAGTAGATTCATCTAGCATGAGATCATACATACAAAGAAAAAGCCTTAATTTGTCGGTTTTGACATTCAGCACTTGTTTATAAACACGTCCATGTTGAGGTGAAAATGCATCCCGAAATAACGACGATAGATTAGTGATGATAATGATGTGGTAATTGACAGGTTAGTGGTGATGATTAATTAAGATGCTATTCGGATATGTCACATTATGGCACATGTCACCTACTTGTCAAGTGTATCTTCGCTTCGGAAAATTAGAGTATATTCTATATCCTGTACAACGACGACTTGAATGTTACATGAACGCTATAAAAGATACTAACAATTTTTTGCACGGTCATATTAATAATATACTGTAACCAAGTTGCTGACAAAGAGAGAGAGAGAGAGAGAGAGAGAGAGAGAGAGAGAGAGAGAGAGAGAGAGAGAGAGAGAGAGAGAGAGAGAGAGAGAGAGAGAGAGAGAGAGAGAGAGAGAGAGAGAGCTAAGGCGTGGAATCTGTATAATTAGAAACTGTAGAATATGTAGACAAACAATTTGTGGATTTGGAGTTTATAGATGCGCAATTTGTAGGAATATAATTTGTTGAAACGGAATCTGCAAAATTTATAGATACTGAATTTGGAGCATTTGTTGATGATGAATTTGGAGCATTTGTAGATGTATACTTTGTATGATTTGTATGAGAAAATCATGCAGGCTCCTTTGTAGATGTACTATGTATGATTTGTATGTGTAAATATCATAGATGAGAAATTTGCACATTTTTCAATTGCAGAATTTGATTTTTTGATTACAGAATTTGCAGATTTTGTAGTTGCTAAATTTACAAACAGAATTTTTCTGTGTACAAAATAACAAAATAGAAAACCGCGCAATTTCCTTACCGAGGTGACAGACACTACGCGCAAAGGAGTCGCAAGGAAGTCGCAGCGCGCAGAAGGGTAACGACTGTTTCACTGGAACCGCGACGACTGATCACGACGCTGCGGTTGAGGTCTTGCCCGCCCAGGCTTCCAGTCACAGTGACTCAGCATCTTCTCTGCATCAGCTGTTTCGCCGCCGACCATCCCCGGCCCGACCGTCCTATGGGGGAGTTTCTCTGCGATGAAAAGGCAGAATTGGAAGTAGGCATAATCATCTGTTTTTTGTTACCATAAGGTGTGATACGTTCGGGGAAAAGCAGTGTTCAGGTTTTATGTAAATTTCCAAATCAATGAATTTAAAGCCTACGTTTTATGGTACAACGATCAGGGAGGTGAAATTAGAAGTTACTGTTAATAACCAAGATATATCAGGTATCATTATGTAATCAGGTCCATGGAAAATCGTTAAAATGACTTTGCTAAAATGGCGATTTCTAGGCAAACAATTTTTCACCGTGTTATTGTTTACATATGATGCTTCGAAAACTCGACATCGACGCTGACATATAAAATTTATAAATACATAAACTTTACACCCACGTATATCCACAACCCCCCATACACACACACACACACACAAAGAAACGCACACGTACATAAGCACGCACACA
>NC_091580.1:10017933-10025433 GCF_042767895.1 Penaeus vannamei | reverse complement strand
CATTCTGACCTTTTATTTGCTTTATTCTATATTTCATAACGCGACTGAGCAGCGCCGTGTGTCTTACTGCAGCGCATAAGCCGCAGAACAAGCAAAGTGCGCCTATTTACAGCCTAACGGGCGCTTACTGTACAGTGTAAAAAGTAACCATCTCAAAGAATAAATAAAAAAAAACTACATCGTGACACATATATATAGCCCGCAGTTCAAAGTTTCTAGCAAGTGTTTATACTATATATGAGTGTGTGTGTACTATATATACACTCTCTCTGTCGCTGTCTCTGTCTCTCTCTCTTTCTGTGTATAATATATATATATATATATATATATATATATATATATATATATATATATATGTATATGCATATACTACATATATATTATACTTTGCATAAAGAGCGTGTAGCCATTAGCATTATTTATGAGCACGCCCGTGTACACAGCGCGGGAAGGGCGGGGCAAATTCGGGCGAATTATTGGCACAATCGTGGAAATCCCGAGGCCTGAGGGCGAGCAGGCCGGGTAATGACGTGATATTTTTTTCACTTTATATAGGCCTGTTACATTTGGAAATAGACTTTTGTGTAATAGTAAGCATAATAAAAAAAATCTACATCATATGGTATTGAAGAAGAAAATGTTATTAAGTACGTATCCCTCTGCCTTAAAGAATCCGCCAAAATATAAACTCAAAAACTAAATTTAAATCCACGATTCTCTTGAGATTTCTAGCCCACATACAGGACAATGATACTTAATATAATAACCATATTACGGATAGCTTATCCTGCTGAACAACCTACGGCATTTTCGTAATGGAACATGTATATTTAGATGATGCGATTAGGATGGCCAGTTCCTTCCCGCCCCGACAGTTATATACAGCGTATATTTATCAACAAACGGGGATTGCTTTTATAATTTACACGTAACACAAGTTCTAGGGAAGACGTATAGCTTTTCGTTCGTGCTACTTACCGCGCCATGCCCCCCCCCCCTTCGCCCCCAACCCACGCTGTTACAAGGCCCTGGATGTATAGACAATAACCACGAGATGTGTTGTGTTAGGCGCGCTTGGGGCATCGACTTGCTGGGCGGTTAGTGAACACGGGGACAAAGTAATGGGCAGACACATATACAAAAAGGAGTATAAGCACAAACACAATAACGTGTACACAAAAATGAAAATGAAACTAGCCACAATGAGAGTTGTGGCTAGTTTCATTTTCAAAAAGGAGTATTTTATGCAGAGCGGGTAAAAGTAATACTAATAGTGATCACTATCGAAACGGACTCAAGAAATATGCTTGCTGTATCTGACAGTTTTTAATAACATTTCTATTATTTTCATTATCATTATTATTATTTTTATCGTTTTTATTGTCGTTATCATTATTTTTATCATCAGTATCGTACTATTGCTATTACCATTACTGTTACTTTTACTGTTATCATCCTTATTTCTGATAATGATCGTAATCAGCATCATTATTACCTTTATTATTGTTGTTATCATCGTTATTTAGAGGATAGAGTCCACACCAGAGGCCAGCATAGTCCTCATTCACTCTGCTATCTGCCAAATAAATAACACTGGTTATTTATATATGATATTATATATGATCTGCTGTTTATGTTCAACCAAATCATCTTTACTGTACATTATAAGGGGCACGGCTTTTCCATAAAAATAAAAAGGGACCACACAAATGAAGCATTCACATCAAGATAAAACAATTCAGTAATATATTGTATAGAAACCCAAAAATCCTTTATGCTTCCACGTTCATTTGAAGAAACAACAAAGAATTTTAAGGCCTTGAACACGCATCTCGTTTCAGAATCCTTGACCAATACCGCCCTTCAGTCATAAAACTTCACAATGCCTAAAGGGGACAAAGACATGGGGAAGTCTCTCGCAGAACCTTAAGAAAAGCCATCTATTGTGAACTTTAAAACCCCGCTTGAATATCAAGTTACGATTTTTATTATCTCGATTCCTCATTGCTCTTGTATAGCTTCAATGGGATGGTGAGTGAGCTCATGTTGCTTAGTTCCTTTACATGTATACTTGAATATTAATAACCCATCATCTGCTTCCTTATACGTATTTATAAAGACTTATTAGCTATAAGCACCTATAGAAGCATTGTAATTATCTATGAATCTATCAAAACACACACACGCACGCACGCGTGCGTGTGTGTGTGTTCTCTATGTACCTATTTCGCTATATAAACACTATAGAAAGTGTATAGAAATGTGTGTGTGTGCGCGCGCGCGCGCACGCACACACACACACACACACACACACACACACACACACACACACACACACACACACACACACACACACACACACACACACACACACACACACACACACACACACACGTACACACACGTACCACACACACGTACACACACGCACACACACACGTACACACACGCACACATACGTACACACACACTCACACGTACACACACACGTACACACACGTACACACACATACACGTACACACACGTACACACACATACACACACACGTACACACACACACACACACACACGTACACACACACACACGCACACACGTACACACACAAACACAAACATACATGCTTGTCTATTGCTTTCCCTGTTTAACCATTCTTCCTGCCACACTTGACATACCAATATCGCATTTTTCCCCCCTTCCGCAAGAGCTATGTATTGCTGTAACACTTCTTTCTTCATCACCGACTGCCACACGCCAAGGAGCACCACCGCCCTCGCAAGTGGAGCAGCCTCACTCCAACACTGCTCTCCAACAAAGGTCAAGACAGCTCCTTTTGTTTGCCTTATACCCTAAGCTCGCCATTCACCATGGTCTTGTTGAGTCCATCCTTTATGCTCCAACAGGTATGCTTAAAATGTAATATGTGTCATTCTGTTATATGGACTGAGTCGCATATATCTGATTAATGTTGATGATATACTGTTCTTGAGTATCTGTGTTCTCAAAAGGCCGAGACAGTATTGTGCAAAAGCATTGTTCTGTAAACTTGTTCTTGGTTATATTAACTGTTTCAATCCCATTTTCAACAAGATTGAAATCCTTATAAAAATCTGGCCATAATAAGGCTAATAATGATAACAATAATGATAACAAAACAATAACTAGCAATAACAATAACAATAATGATGATGTTAATAATAATAATAATGATAATTATAAAATGATGTGTAAAATGCGTTCTGTCATTAGGCAGTACAGCAGGTGTAATTTTTTTGAAGCTTTGAGTAATGGATATTGTTTTTTTTTCTCTTAAAATTCAGTTGGAGGAATTTATATCGATACATTTTCACATAAAATATATAATATGCCTGTGTCTGTGCTTAATTTTTAAGCCTATACACATTAAGCATATCTTAGTCTCAATGTGTGTGTGTGTATGTGTGTGTGTGTATGTGTGTGTGTGTGTGTGTGTATGTGTGTGTGTGTATGTGTGTGTGTGTGTGTGTGTATGTGTGCGTGTGCGTGTGTGCGCGCGCGCGCACATATTTCTATACACTTTCTATAGTGATTATATAGCGAAATAGGTACATAGAGAACGGATATTCCCAGAAAATAATCGGTTTATGATATTAAATACAACTGATCACAGGCTGTATAGCTTATGAAACTTTGATCCTCTTTGGCCGCACAACAGCAAATACATAATAACGCGCGTCTGACATGCTTAAAATAGGGTTATGGAAGCGCTTACTCTGTGTTAATAACTGCTTTATAAAAAAATGAGATTCGTTGTTGGGAGGCCTTTGTATTCCCCTTCGTGGCGCTGCTTTCCCTTAAAGTGGAGTAAAATGAACACAAGCAATACTAATACCACATAAATGGACCCACACACACATGTAGACAGATGAATCGATAAATGTATAAATAAATAAATATAAATAAATAAATATTATAAATAAATAAATATTATGAATAAATAAATATTATATATATATATATATATATATATATATATATATATATATATATATATATATATATATATATATATATATATATATATATATATATATATATATATATATAACAATTCCACACACATGTATCCGTGCCGTATACATACTCACCCACAAATATATATATAATTGTATATAATTTATTCCTCACTATCATTGTTTCTGACTTAACGCATTCGATAAAGGCTGTAAAGATTCAGTGCACTGTGGGGTAGCCCGTCTAAAATGTACTAACTGAACGATTTCCCCGCAAAAAAGATATTTAATTTTGTTGCAACCGCACTGCTGATCTGCACTTCCGACCCTTGCAAGCTCCCCTCCAGAGGGCGGCAGCCTACATTATTGGATCAGGGCGGGATGAGCTATCTTATCCACTAATGCACTGCAGAGGAAAATTTTCTGGTCTATAATCGCAAAATGTTATTACAGAAAGATCATAACCGCTGCGGAACAATTTCATTTGATGAGTTCTTCGTCACACGTGTCTGTTCCCGCCATCTTGCTGTTACTGAAGCATTTGTTGTCGTGCACGGACAGGGAAAGATATGTTTATGTGGACAATATTGAGCCCAGAATGATGTAGATGAATGCTTATAAAAGAGTTTCATCAGGGTGTTTTACTGTTTATAACTTTTGCGCACGTAAGATAAACCCATAAATGTGATGGAAAGTAATATCAGATAATATCAAGTTGTGTTGCCAGGACCCACTGTCGTACAATTTGCAGTCAGTGTAATAATCATTTGTTTATTGACGAATTTATGGAAAATTCTGTTGAAGACACTAATAGACAAATGCAGTAACTGCGTCAAAGAGGATATATAACAATCATCGGAATTAGCGTGATCCCTAAACAATCATCATCTACGGAATTAAAGTTGCAATCTATTTCTGCTAACAGCTCGCGTCTTCTAACATTTCCTATCGTACCTTAGTCGTATTATACATTCTCGAAACAGATATATAACGGAAATAAAACGCTACGGCACAAACCCTCAGTATGTCCAAAACGAAAACTCCTGATAGGCCTACCGTCTGCTCCCCCCCCCTTGTGCCTCCCCCACCCCCCTTGTTCCCCTACTCCTACGTGGGTGGGAGGACATGGTCAGCGCGCCCCTGCCCAGTGCCAGTCATGCCAGGATATGCAGTTATTCACGACCTTGTGCTGGGCCGTTCTATCCACCTTCTAGCCCTGAAAAATATTGTTATTAGTCATATTTTACTGTCAGTGTCACCGCCCTGGCCTTCCCAATTATTAATATTATTGATATTGCTATTATTGCCATTTCATGATGATGACAATAATGATGATAATAGTAACGATGATGAAGATAATCATAATGATAATAATAGTAATAATGATTATAATAACGATGACAATACAACAAGGATAAAGATAGTAGTGATAATAATTATGATGATGATGATGATTATGATAATAAAAATAACTAATTATGATAATAAAAAGTGATAATGATACTGATTATAGTGATAATGATAGAGATGATAATGATTATAATGATAATTATAATGATGAACAACAATTGCTATTATTGTTGTATTATAACCATTATCATTACTATGAGGATGATTATCGTCATCATTAACATCACCTTGAATCATTTTGCAGCATCGTTATTAAGATCATATTCATTTGCATATTCTCAATTATCATCATCATTGTTATCAAAGAAAAATAAGAATAATCATTTTAATTATGATAACTACAATGGTTAAAAAGATATCATTAATGTCAATGCTGATAGAAATGTTGACAAAATCATTATTGCTATTTTTCCTGTAATTGTTAGCGTTCTTTTTCTTATATTATCATCATTACATTATACAATAATTATGTTATATCATTATTATTATGGTTATGATAGTGATAATAATAATTGTTCTTATTATTGATATAAGCATTATTATCCTTATTATTATAATCATCATGCCATCATCATCATTATTATTAATATTATTAATATTATTATTATTATAATCATTATTATCATTATCACTGTTATTATAATTATATCATGTTATCCTTTTATCATATTATACCACTGTTATATTATTTTTATGTTATATTGTGTAATTATTGTATGCTATAATATTTTTAATATATCATATTGTAATGTCATATTATATTATTCAGTTATCATATTATGATAATTACATCTTAATCATTATAATCATCATCACTGTCATTGTTATTATGAATACTATAATCCTTATCAATAATAATAATAATAGTAATAACAACCGCAATGATAATGACAACATTAATAATTGTTACAATACTTGCAGTGATATAGTAATGAAAATAATTGTCATTACTATTATATTTTTTACTAATGAAATCACTATCATTAATGCTTTCATCATAATCTTTATCATGATTGCCATCACCATTATTATGATGTTCGTTATCATCTATTTATAATGATTACAATGATGACGAAAAATATTATAAAATGATAATATAATGATAATTGTAACATCAACAATAATGATAACGATAATCATAGCACTAATGAGTTGTGATAATAATAGTAATGATAATAATGATATTTACCATTTTTATTGTCATTACTACCGCCATTATCATCATCATTATTGTTTTCCAATTTCACTTTTGAATTACAGCAATTTGACGATATGGAATTCCCGAGAATAAGAAAATCACTACCACACAGAACCTCAAAGGCAGTGTACAGTCACGGTCAACGCCCTTTTCAAACATACCTCGAATTCCGCTTCGAACAACCGCTTAATAACACACTTTTTGTACGGAGTAAAACAGATTCGAAGCTTCAATTCAGGATGCCTTCTGTCCCGTCACTGTACTGTCTTTATACAGAACCAGTGAACAACGTCAATTATTATACTCATGACAGATGGGTAGTACCTTCGTTCCACGCCTCACTACTACCCATTAATACATGAACTGCCCATTTCCGTGGTACGTTTTGTTTGGATTCATATTGCAATTAGGTTAAAAATGGTTAAATAACTGAACAGCACTCTAGCCCACCACCCCGGCTAAATAAACTCACATTCCAAAAACAGTTCAACAGTTCGAAGGCTAAAACGAACAAAAACAACAACAAAAAACGTTAATCTCACACGTACAGTGAGAGAAGGTAGACAGATTATCAACACGCTGGTCTTCATACCACTGGACTGAGCAGGTTTTGCACAATGTTACACGTCAGCGAGTAATGATAACTGGGACCATTGTATGCAAATCAAGCAGCCCATTGTTTATCTCACGCATTTATGTTCAGATTTATAAAAAGAATGTATATATATAGACAAATATATATATATATATATATATATATATATATATATGTCTATATATATATATATATATATATATATATATATATATATATATATATATATATGTATGTATGTATGTATATACATAAAGATACATGCACACATACGTATATATATGTATATATATGTATATATATGTA
>NC_091580.1:10007269-10009933 GCF_042767895.1 Penaeus vannamei | reverse complement strand
GAAAAGCTATTCAATTATTTTGCAAAAAAAGAAGAAAAAGAAAGAAAAAAATAATGGTCAGTACTTTTAATGGAGCACTAAAAGTATATATACACATCACTGACCTTCCTTGATATACTGATAAGCTTAATAGCACAGAGGGAAAAGGTGTAGAATCTGATTTTCCAGTCAATGTTTTTTTTAACTTTTGAAAATACGTATTTGTTATAGACCAAAAAGGATAAAAATATAGTCTCGTGTCTAGTGTATAAGTCAGAGGGTCATCCAGATTAAAATTGAAATGTCAGCTTTGTTTGAAAAAAAAGACAAACACTTGATTGATATAGACTTAAAGGGAAAGAGAGAGGGAAGGAGTGACGGAGAGAGGTAGGGAGGGAGGGAGGGAGGGAGGGGGAGGGAGGGAGAGAGAGAGAAAGATAGATAGATAGATAGATAGATAGATAGATAGATAGATAGATAGATAGATAGATAGATAGATAGATAGAGAGAGATAATTAGAGAGAGTGAGAGAGAGTGAAAGAAGGAAGGAGAAAGAAAGATCCAAATAGAGAAAGAACGAAAGAGAGACAACAACTTTTTTTTTTTTACAGAGAGAGAGAAAGAGAGAAAGAGGGAGGAGGGAGGGAGAGAGGGAGAGAGAGGGAGAGAAGGAGGAGAGAGGGAGAGAGGGGGAGAGAGAGGGAGAGAGAGGGTGAGAGGGGGAGAGAGGGGGAGACAGAAAAAGGGAGAGAGAGACAGAAAGAAAGAGAGAGAGAGAGAAAGAGAGAGAAAGACAGAGACACAAATAGACAGAGACACACAGAGACAGAGAAAAAAAAACAAAACAAAAAACAAAAACCAAAAAATACAGAAATAGGCCGAGTCGACGCCAAAGAATTCCGAGGAGGAAGCTCGTCCCTCGAAACCAGACGGGATCCCATGCTTAGAGCTCAGCAAGGATTGGGAAGTAATATGCAAATGGAACGTCATGAAAGCGATCTCCCCTCAACTATTCAAGTGCCATGCGTCGGGCGTGGGAGAATGCGACTGCGAGTGTCACATCAAAGGGGACGAGGAGGGCGAAGGAGGAAGAGCGAGGAAGGGATGGATAGATGGATGGAGGAAGGGATGGAGGGAAGGAGGGATGGAGTGAGGGTGGATGGATGGATGGAGGAAGGGAAGGAGGGACGGATGGAGGAAGGGAAGGAGGGAAGGTGGGATTGAGGGATGGTGTGAGAGAGAGAGAGAGAGAGAGGAAGGGAGGGTTGGATAGATGGATGGAGGAAGGGAGGGAGGGAGGGAAGGGAGGGAGGGGGTGGGAGGGAGGGATGGTGAGAGAGAGAGAGAGAGAGAGAGAGAAAGGAGAGAGAGAAAGGGGGAAGGAGGAGGGAGGGAGGGAATTGATATATATATATATATATATATATATATATATATATATATATATATATATATATATATATATATAGATAGATAGATAGATAGATAGATAGATATAGATAGAATAAGATAAATAGATAGATAGATAGATAGATAGAGAGAGAGAGAGAGAGAGAGAGAGAGAGAGAGAGAGAGAGAGAAAAGGAGAGAGAAGAAGAGAGAGAGAGAGAGTGAAGGAGAGAGAGAGAGAAGGAGAGAGAGAGAAGGAGAGAGAGAGAAGGAGAGAGAGAGAGAGAGAGAGAGAGAGAGAGAGAGAGAGAGAGAGAGAGAGAGAGAGAGAGAGAGAGAGAGAGAGAGAGAGAGAGAGAGAGAGAGAGAGAGGCAAAGAAAGATAGAAAGATAGATAGATAGTGAGAGAGCGTGTTTGTCAGCTTCTTGCTCCTCGTAACACAACGCAAGAGACCCGACGTAAAACTATTAGTCACCATCAAAGTCTTCGGCAAATAAACGCACTGCTTTTTCCCCCTTTATAAGCAGCCGGGACGAATCTCGCGAAGAATCTTTAATATCCAGATCGCCCGACTCGCCACGCACACCCAATCCGTCTCTCAATTTAAATCACTAAGATTCACCATCACTAAGCAAAATCCCTTGATTTCTCCGCCCGCGAGCCTATAAGCCACAGCATTACACTGCACCTCGAGCGAACAAAGGGCCTTGCACCGCTATGCATGAGCCACACGCACACAATGAAAGAATAACAAAAGTCGTACAAGTAAACACCATGACAAGCAGGTTTATTCTACACATTTGCCAACCTCAGACGCAAGACTTACACCACGGTAGAACCACAGGCAAGAGGAGGAGGAGGAGGAGGAGGAGGAGGAGGAGAAGGAGGAGGAGGAGGAGGAGGAGGAGGAGGAGGAGGAGGAGGAGGGGACAGTGGAGGGAGATATGCCCCGCGACGGATGGATGTTGTATGCACCTCTCTTATTGTTTGGAGTGATGAGGCAGCACGCTTTGACGCCAAGCTCCACCTTCGTAATGGAATTTACCCTTTATCCTTGCAATCTGACGGTAGGTATTACTGTACGTTGCGTAGGTGACATTTTCATCGAGTATGCCCCGCTTTTTCCACGGACAACAACATTTGTATAGTATGGATGCTGTATGTAAAAAAATAGAACATTAAAGTTCCGTGTGAATATGAACAGTAAAAGTTCTTTTAGCTTTGGAGTCTATATTCACACGATAAGAGCATTGAAAAAAAAAACTACATAAAAATACCACATTCCTACGTCAGTA
>NC_091580.1:9974769-9997269 GCF_042767895.1 Penaeus vannamei | reverse complement strand
TATACATATATATATATATATATATATATATATATATATATATACATATACATTTACATGTATATATATATATATATATATATATATATATATATATATATATATATATATATGTATATATGTATATATGTATATATGTATATATGTATATATGTATATATATGTATATATATATATATATATATATATATATATATATATATATATATATATATATATATATATATATAAAGACACTCACACACACACACATGCATGCAAACACATGCGCTCGTAATTCTACAGGGTATTCGCCGCTAATGACCTTAGCTATTGATCAATCAATCAACACTCAAAAAGGAACGCACACAGACATACACATATACATCTCTTTTATTTTTCTTCGTTAATATTACATATACAATTTATAATGAAGGTTATGAAGATAGCTTTAATGTGTCACATAAACACAAATTACCGACAAGAAATGTCACTTTATGTACAGAGTTCTTAATACGCTGAAGGTTCACACGGCGCATGCCAAGAAAAGTGTGAGCCGGAATGAATCGGCTGTCAAGGACCTGTCATACCTTCTCCATATTAATTAAGTCCTTTGGTCACGGTTCGCGGGTTAGCCGGGCAGTGAAAACGAGGATATCCACTTTAAATTAATGTTAAGGCGATTTTTGGGGTCGTTTTGATAAAGTCTGAAATGCCAGGCAGTGGAAACGAGGAAATCCACTTGAAAATAATGTTAAGACAAATATATTTGATTGTTTTGATAAAGTCCGATATACCAGGCAGTGGAAACGAGGATATTCACTTGAAATTATTGTTAAGGCAATTATGTTTTGATCGTTTTAATAAAGTCTGATATGCCAGGCAGTGTAAACGAGGGCAAATTTCTTTGATCGTTTTAATAAAGTCTGGTATTGCCGTATATAAAAAAGTGTTACCAATAGAGGTACATGCCGATGAACTGTACAGGCTAACATAACCCTACAAACCTTGTACAAACCGTGCTTATCACAGTACCAAAACACACACCTCTATCACCACAACACCCCTCCCCCTCCCCCTCCAAAAAAAGCACAAAACCACATCATCATAAAGTCAAACAATGAACAATACAATAAGACTCACCCCCTCAGTTTCACATATTTACGACCCCGGTGAAGCCCACAACTCATCCGTGTTGCCGCCGAGACCAATCCCATCCAGCTGATGTGTAATCTGTGCGACTTCCTAATACAGGCTTCGGTGCAGTTACTAGGGGAGGGGAGGGGGGAGGAGGAGGAGGAGAAGGGAGGGGGCGAGGAGGAGGAGGAGAAGGGAGGGGAGGGGAAGGGGGAGGAGGAGGAGGAGAAGGGAGGGGGGAGGAGGAGGAGGAGGAGGAGAAGGGAGGGGGGAGGACGAGTAGGAGAAGGGAGGGGAGGGGAAGGGGGAGGAGGAGGAGGAGAAGGGATGGGGGAGGAGTAGGAGGAGGAGAAGGGAGGGGGGAGGGGGAGGAGGAGGAGAAGGGAGGGGGGAGGGGGAGGAGGAGGAGGAGGAGGAGAAGGGAGGGAGGAGGTGGAGGAGGAGGAGAAGGGAGGGGGGGGGAGGAGGAGGAGGAGGAGGAGAAGATAGGGGTGAGGAGGAGGAGAAGGGAGGGGGAGGAGGAGGAGGAGAAGGGAGGGGGGAGGGGGAGGAGGAGGAGAAGGGAGGGGGGACGGGGAGGAGGGGGAGGAGGAGGAGGAGGAGGAGAAGGGAGGGGGGAGGAGGAGGAGATGGAGGAGAAGGGAGGGGGGAGGAGGAGGAGGAGACGGGAGGGGAGGGGAAGGGGGAGGAGGAGGAGGAGAAGGGAGGGGGGAGGAGGAGGAGGAGGAGAAGGGAGGGGAGGGGAGGAGGAGGAAGAGGAGTGGAGGAGAAGGGAGGGGAGGGGAGGGGAAGGGGGAGGAGGAGGGGGAGGAGGAGGAGAAGGGAGGGGGGAGGAGGAGAAGAAGGGAGGGGGAAGAGGAGGAGGAGAAGGGAGGGGGGAGGAGGAGGAGGAGAAGGGAGGGGGGAGGAGGAGGAGGAGAAGGGAGGGGGGAGGGGGAGGAGGAGGAGAAGGGAGGGGGGAGGACGAGGAGGAGAAGGGAGGGGAGGGGAAGGGGGAGGAGGAGGAGGAGAAGGGATGGGGGAGGAGTAGGAGGAGGAGTAGGAGGAGGAGAAGGGAGGTGGGAGGAGGAGGAGGAGGAGGAAGAGGAGAAGGGAGGTGGGAGGAAGAGGAGAGGAGAAGGGAGGGAGGAGGAAGAGGAGGAGAGGAGAAGGGAAGGGGGAGGAAGAGGAGGAGAAGGGGGAGGAGGAAGAGGAGGAGAGGAGAAGGGAGGGGGGAGGAAGAGGAGAGGAGAAGGGAGGGAGGAGGAAGAGGAGGAGAGGAGAAGGGAGGGGGGAGGAAGAGGAGGAGGAGGGAGGGGGAGGAGGAGGAGGAGGAGGCGGAGGGGGGAGGGGGAGGAGGAGGAGAAGGGAGGGGGGAGGGGGAGGAGGAGGAGAAGGGAGGGGGGAGGGGGAGGAGGAGGAGAAGGGAGGGGGGAGGGGGAGGAGGAGGAGAAGGGAGGGGGGAGGGGGAGGAGGAGGAGAAGGGAGGGAGGAGGTGGAGGATGAGGAGAAGGGAGGGGGGGGGAGGAGGAGGAGGAGGAGGAGAAGATAGGGGTGAGGAGGAGGAGAAGGGAGGGGGAGGAGGAGGAGGAGAAGGGAGGGGGGAGGGGGAGGAGGAGGAGAAGGGAGGGGGGAGGGGGAGGAGGAGGAGGAGGAGGAGGAGGAGAAGGGAGGGGGGAGGAGGAGGAGATGGAGGAGAAGGGAGGGGGGAGGAGGAGGAGGAGACGGGAGGGGAGGGGAAGGGGGAGGAGGAGGAGGAGAAGGGAGGGGGGAGGAGGAGGAGGAGGAGAAGGGAGGGGGGAGGAGGAGGAGGAGGAGAAGGGCGAGGACGGGGAAGGGCGGAGGAGGAGGGGGAGGAGGAGGAGAAGGGAGGGGGGAGGAGGAGGAGGAGAAGGGAGGGGGGAGGAGGAGGAGGAGAAGGGAGGGGGGAGGAGGAGGAGGAGAAGGGAGGGGGGAGGGGGAGGAGGAGGAGAAGGGAGGGGGGAGGGGGAGGGGGAGGAGGAGGAGAAGGGAGGGGGGATGGGGAGGAGGAGGAGGAGGAGAAGGGAGGGAGGAGGAGGAGGAGGAGGAGGAGAAGGGAGGGGGAGGAGGAGGAGGAGAAGGGAGGGGGGAGGGGGAGGAGGAGGAGAAGGGAGGGGGGGGGAGGAGAAGGGAGGGGGGAGGGGGAGGAGGAGGAGAAGGGAGGGGGGAGGAGGAGGAGGAGGAGGAGAAGGGAGGGGGGAGGAGGAGGAGGAGGAGGAGAAGGAAGGGGGGGAGGAGAAGGAAGAGGAGGAGGAGGAGGAAGTGGGGGAAGGAGAGGAGGAGGAGGAGGAGCAGGAGGAGGAGGAGGAGAGGAGAAGGGAGGGGGGAGGAGGAGGATGAGAAGGGAGGGTGGAGGAGTGGGAGGAGGGGGAGAAGGGAGGGAGGAGGAGGAGGACGAGGAGAAGAAGGGAGGGAGGAGGAGGAGGAGGAGGAGGAGGAGAAGGGAGGGGGAGGAGGAGGAGGAGGAGGAGGAGGAGGAGAAGGGAGGGAGGAGGAGGAGGAGGAGGAGGAGGAGGAGGAGGAGAAGGGAGGGGGGGGAGGAGGAGGAAAAGGGAGGGGGAGGAGGAGGAGGAGGAGGAGAAGGGAGGGGGAGGGGGAGGAGGAGGAGGAGGAGGAGAAGGGAGGGGGAGGAGGAGGAGGAGGAGGAGGAGAAGGGAGGGGGGAGGAGGAGGAGGAGAAGGAGAAGGGATGGGAGAGGAGGAGGAGGAGGAGAAGGGAGGGGGGAGGAGGAGGAGAAGATAGGGGTGAGGAGGAGGAGAAGGGAGGGGGGGGAGGAGGAGGAGGAGAAGGGAGGGGGGAGGAGGAGGAGGAGGAGGAGAAGAGAGGGAGGAGGAGGAGGAGGAGGAGGAGAAGGGAGGTGAGAGGAGGAGGAGGAGGAGGAGGAGAAGGGAGGGGGGAGGAGGAGGAGGAGGAGGAGAAGGGAGGGGGGAGGAGGAGGAGGAGGAGGAGGGAGGGAGGAGGAGGAGAAGGGAGGAGGAGGAGGAGGAGGAGAAGGGAGGAGGAGGAGGAGGAGGAGGAGAAGGGAGGGGGGAGGAGGAGAAGGGAGGGGGAGAGGAGGAGGAGGAGAATGGAGGGGGAGAGGAGGAGGAGGAGAAGGGAGGGGGGAGGAGGAGGAGGAGAAGGGAGGGGGGAGGAGGAGGAGGAGAAGGGAGGGGGGAGTAGGAGGATGAGAAGGGAGGGAGGAGGAGGAGGAGGAGGAGAAGGGAAGGGGGAGGAGGAGGAGGAGGAGAAGGGAGCGGGAGGAGGAGGAGGAGGAGGAGGAGAAGGGAGGGGGGAGGAGGAGGAGGAGAAGAGAGGGAGGAGGAGGAGGAGGAGAAGAGAGGGAGGAGGAGGAGAGAAGGAGGAGAAGAGAGGGGGGGGGAGGAGGAGAAGGGAGGGGGGATGAGGAGGAGGAGAAAGGAGGGGGGAGGAGGAGGAGAAGGGAGGGGGGAGGAGGAGGAGGAGAAGGGAGGAGGAGGAGGAAAAGGGAGGGGGGAGGAGGAGGAGGAGGAGGGAGGGGGGAGGAGGAGGAGGAGAGGGGAGGGGGGAGAAGGAGAAGGGAGGGAGGAGGAGGAGGAGGAGGAGAAGGGAGGGGGGAGAAGGAGAAGGAAGGGAGGAGGAGGAGAAGGGAGGAGGGGGAGAAGGGAGGGAGGAGGAGGAGAAGGGAGGGGGGAGGGAGAAGGGAGGGGGAGGA
Organism: Penaeus vannamei; assembly: GCF_042767895.1. Classification (NCBI taxonomy): domain Eukaryota; kingdom Metazoa; phylum Arthropoda; class Malacostraca; order Decapoda; family Penaeidae; genus Penaeus; species Penaeus vannamei. The sequence continues at coordinate 9,992,480 of NC_091580.1, read as the reverse complement.
GAAGGGAAAGGAGGGGGAAGGAGGGGGAGGGAGAAGGAGAAGGGAGGGGGAGGGAGAAGGGAAGGGAGGGGGATGGGGAGGAGAAGGGAGGGGAAGGATGAGAAGAGAGGGGAGGGGGAGAGGGAGGGGGAAGGGAAGGGAGGGGGAAGGGGGAAGGGAGGGAGAGAGAAGGGAGGGGGAGAAGGAAGGGGGAAGGGAAGGTGAGGGAGGAGGGAGGGGGGGGCTCTTTTAAGTTGTGTTGTTGGTTAGCATTTTTATAATTGTGTTTATGATTGTTGATTTTGTTACTGTTGGTATTGTAGATATTATTGTTGTTTTTTCATGGTTAATGTTATTATTATTATTATTATTATTATTATTATTATTATTGACATTATGCTAGTTCTATTTTTGTTATTGATGTTTTTTCTTATTCCTATGCTTCTTCATCATCTGTCATCATCATTATTATTGTTATTATAATTAACATCATTAGAATTACCATCATCACGCCTAAAATTATTATTATCATTATCATTATAATGATAATAATAATAATTATCATTATGATTATGATTATCATTATCAATGTTACTTAATTTACCATTATCAATGTTACTTAATTTACCATTATCATTATAATTATTTTAAAACAATTATCATCACTTCACCATTGCTATTATTCCAATTAATGCTGCTGTTAGCCTCATGATTACTGCTGTCATTTTTTACATAAACATTAATATACCCATTATAATTGTTCTAAATCTGAATGGTATTTGTACTCATAATATCGTTCTCGTCAACCATTTTTGTTACAATTGCCTCTATCACGTAATTAACATTTCTTTTATCAGGATCTTTCATATTCATACTCATAATTTCCATTATCATTAATACACGTTAATAATACGATAGTAAAGATGTAACTGGTAATTACTATTAATGGCGCTAATATTGTTATGCACTACTTTTATCTTTACTTTTATCAACAGTTATCATCATTATCATTAACTATAATGTGTAAAATCAGCATTCTTGATGATCACTCTTGTTGCACCATCGTTATTATTAGGATCATCAATATAATGGCTGTCATTAGCAGTTTTTAAATCAATGATCATTATCATCGATGCTATTATAGTTACAACAAAAATAACAAATAATAAAGAAAACAATTGTGAAAAATGATATCGATAACGACATAAGTACTAACAATATTAGACATCTTTTCATGATCATAATCACTATCTTTACCCTTACGATACTGGGGCCGGATACTCAAAACGGATTACAATGTTGCCTCTTGCATCGCAACTGTTACAATGTCGTAAGGCCTCCGAATGTGATACTCGATACAAAAATATCCACCATGTTATGACGTCACACATTGTAAAGTATCTAGCAGGCTACAATTGCTCAGGGGCCGGATTTACTAACGTCTAACGATATCGTAAATGGTTTGTTTATATCGTAAAACAAGTTACTCTCTCGTTTCTCGCAACGAGCGTATTTTCAAAACACTCCCGAGGTCGTAAACACATCTCCGTACGAGAAACATTTACGGGAGCCCGCAACCTCTCGTGACGCTTATCGTAGTGACCGTCCTCAGCTCATATCAGCTTCATAAATACCTTTAGGAGTGTGTAAATGTCACTTTGCCATGTGGAAATCAATTAATGTGAAAGAGCAACCATTGAGAATGCATAATAACGAAAAAAACAATATGACTAATGTAAATAAGGATTGGCCTTTGACAGTGCATAGAGGTGCGGAAAGACTTGATGTAAACCACTCAGCAAGTTTAATTTATCATGAATAAAAGGATCTCTAACACATCTTCAAGTACGAAATCTGAATGAAATTGCATAATTCCATCATTATGACTATTTTCCTCTATAGCAACAAAACATAATAAATATTTAATAACAAATGTTACCAATATACAAACACAGCTCTTAATAGCCTAATGTAAAATTATATTTAGCATTGGATCCATTTCTTTATGAATAATGATTAAGATGAATGTTTTACTGGATTGTAACAAATTTCTATCATAATATCTTATGAAAATATAACGAAATGCTTGATTTTTTTGTGAGACATAAATATGAATATATATGTGTGTGTGATCTCTTTCCCTCTACATGTATGTGTCTATATATATATATATATATATATATATATATATATATATATATATATATATATATATATATACATATATATTCATACATGCATATATACATACAATTATATATATACAAAAATATATACATGTATATGTATATATATATATATATATACATATATATATATATATATATATATATATATATATATATATATATATATATATATATATATATATATATATATATGTGTGTGTGTGTGTGTATGTGTATGTGTGTGTGTGCATATATATATATATATATATATATATATATATATATATATATATATACATACATGCATACATATACATACATGCATACATATACATACATGCATACATACATACATACATACATGCATAGATACACACACACACACACACACACACACACACACACACACACACATACATACAAACACACACCCACACACACACACACACACACACACACACACACACACACACACACACATATATATATATATATATATATATATACATATATATATATATATATATATATATATATATATATATATATATATATATATAGAGAGAGAGAGAGAGAGAGAGAGAGAGAGAGAGAGAGAGAGAGAGAGAGAGAGAGAGAGAGAGAGATGGGTATAGCCTTAGCTATATATATATATATATATATATATATATATATATATATATATATATATATATATATATATATATATATATATATATATATATATATATATATATATATAAAGTATCAGAATTTATAAGACTATTTATAAAGGTGGTAATGATCAATAAAAGGTGATGATTCACCAGGTGGTGATATAGAAACTGTTTTAAGTAAAACTCATTAGTGTTGCCTCATTTCAGCGGATAACGCTCTATGATTGGTCGATTTTTTCCGAGCTAACGCTGATTGGTCGATCCATCCGTTTTTTTTTTAGGAAATAAAGCCCTACGACACCTAGCGATAGAAAATTCGGTCGTTACGGTTACGAGACCCCTGCGCTCTCGTTGTCTGGCGTTTGAAAATAGGTCGTAAAGTCGTTAGTTGAGAAATCGTTGATAGTTCTCGTAACTGTTACAAGAGACAGTGTTTACGAGAGAGTTTAGTAAATCCGGCCCCAGGAGCTCTTAGAACATAGAACAATTTATTTCACTATTTCATAATCGACAAAAGCCCTTATTCGACTATATCATGTCTTTTTCCTATCTAATACCGGGAAAAAATAACTGTCTAGTCATTCATTTACTCTTCATGAGTTATTATTATTTTGAATGAAATATAAGTTGAACGGAGTTGACAGACGACAAACTGCTTAACCTCACGGCCGACCTCACAAGCGGTATTATAGGGAACCCGTAGATTGTTTCCATGGAAAGGTACGCGTTTATTACCATATCACATAATTTTTAGATTTATTTTGCTGTAATCCTTTCTAGCATTAATATTCCGATGAGTCAGGCGATCCTCTGTTTGTATATGTTCACATTGATTTCCTTTTGCATAAAATTATATTTTTTGCTTGATAATTTTACTAACCTCCCTCCCATCCCCCACCGCCCCAAACACACTGCTATGTATTACCGTAATGTCAAAAAAATGGTTTATAACAATGAGTTAAACATGGTACTTGGTAAGCGCAATGTTAAGAATTTAGGAAATTCATTCACGTTACGTAAGAATAACATTCCCACGCATTTGCAATCGTGCTAGGAATACATGAGGAATAATGTTTATCATTTATTTATTTTCTTTTTGCCTAGGGATAATTGCTTGTTCATATCATTATTTTCTCTTTGTACATAGAGGATATATTATGGAAAAATAGGAAAATTCATCATGGTTCATTTATTTTATAACACCTCGTTGATTCTATAAAATGTCACTCGGGGAGACAGTCGCTGGGACTTCCATGGTGTTGGCGACTATTGGAGACAGCGTAAGACAGCTGAAATCAATGGTTTTCCGTTGGCCGTTATGTCTAGCAGGCTGACTGCTGATTGGTTAGTCAACTACTGGTTTGTCCTCTCCTGGCGGTCTACGGAATGCTTAGTACGTCACAAAACCTTTTCTGAGTATGAGCGTATTACAATGTGGTAAGGAGATCGGAAGGTACACTGTAAGGCGGTTACAACGTCTTGGGCTTCATTACGGACGGCTACTTTGAGTATCCCAGCCCTGATCGTTAATACTGACACGTGTATCATGTATCATATTTTATTCAGTTACAAATCCAGCATGACGCTTGCTCACCTGCAAATACTAGCAATGGTCTTAATAACACCTTGGCGATCATCATTGCTATGGTCTTCAGATTTATTATTGTTATGTGGTAGGTAGCGGCACCATATTGTCGCAATGGCAATATTAACACTCCTTATTCAGAAACCATATTTAATTAGACTGAAATTTCCTCCTAGAACAAAACGTGCCTCTTAGTATTCCGGATATCTGAAAACAATAAACAATTGTATTAAGAAGCAACAATAATAGCAACAACAATCAACATCATCACTGAACTGCAAAAAGCAAGATCAACAAAAATAATCAACAAAATTAACACTTCTCCCTTGGTTGGCTAAAATCGACTTTTGGTGCCGTGTCTTAAGTGTAGCATTTAGTATGACAAAAAATAACAATTAGCTGTTTAGTCAGGGGCATGGCATGGAAATCCAGCATTCTTTTTTTTCTACCGTGTTATTTATTTCGTCTCCGAATTAAGTCCTTCCGCTGTTTTTCTTGAAAAAAGTTTCAACCACGAATAAACACTAAAGAATTCCATGTTCAAATAAAACATAAAAAATGTAATGCAACTTGGTAGGTCTACCGCAGTAAACATCACTGCCCTGTGCTATATATACCTGCAAGACTGATGCCATCATCATATTGTGAACAATTACCGTTCATATAGCTGTCTTTCAGGTACTATTTTTTTAACGTTACATGCATCATTTTAAGTACGAGAAACTGGTGATATAGGCCTTTTTCCGCTGCCAAGAAACTGTCTAACTACAGTAGATAGTGTCGTTTTTTTCATTTGCGACACTTCTCCGGCCGATCGCGACAGCAACCTGTCGATGCTTCTACGCTGTTGCCACAGGTGCGGCTCCTCCCCTATTCCTAAGAATTGTACTCGAGTTGACGAATCTGATTTTGTTTTTGAATTGTATCAATTGACAAATCACTGCTTTACAGATGTAACATTAGGAAATAACAATAAATACAAGTTTTTAGTTATCAACATCAAATTACATATCAAATGATGGAAAACTATCGAAATCAGTTGAAAATGCATGGGCCCTAAGTGCCTCCCATCATACTTCTTCATGCGTCCATCGACACTGGTTACGAAGGTCACACTTCTTTAAATATTTTGAAAATGACACTATTTATTGATTGATATCAACTACATTCAAAAGGATATATAAGTTTACGTCTGCATATTCAATTATACATACATAATAAGTAAAATGATTATGCAAAACCTAATATAACTTTTCATAATATTCTTTTAGCATTCGAAAACATTCTGTATATAAAACATGAGATAGTTCCCCGTATATTATTCGTCATGGAACACTTTTGGAGGCCTGAATATTGCCCAAGATTAAAGCATAAATAATATAAGAAAAACAATATATATATATATATATATATATATATATATATATATATATATATATATATATATATATATATATATATATATATATACATATATGCACACATACACGCGCGCGCGCGTAAATACTTTTAAACTAGTACTTAGTGCAATAATATCCTCATTAACATCATCAACGTTACTAATATTGCACCATACAGTGTAGCATCAACTACGAACTTCCCATTTTCTTCCAGTTTCAAAACAGGCAGAGGTGCTCCGCGCGCTCATCAGCCAGGTGCAGTTGCTTATATATGACTCCGCCCCCATAAATAGGGGCGGAGTCATAGGAAACTGTAGTATTACACTTCCTTGGCGCCGGAAAAAAGGCCTTATTTCTCTTGTACTTAGCAAGTGCTTCGTCTGTCCAATTCAGAATGTGCGCCACCTAACAGTTTCCGAATTTTACTCAAGTAGTTCACGTTTTACTGCAACTGGCTTTTAAGGCTTCTCGTAACATGCACCTGACTGGATTCTGTCCAAGCTCTCCGCAGTGAAATTGAGTCGAGTAAGTATGATATACTTCAAGTTTATTGTTTTTTTTCGGAAATTACGGTTAGCGAGACTAATATTTTAGAAGCTTAAATAATTAAAAAAGTTAAAGACGAGATAAGCGGCCAGTTTGTTAAAATTGTGCGTCTCGACCGAAAGAATATACATTATATATGCGTGCATGTACACAGAAATAAATATATATCTATGAGTCTAGACATGCATATCTACCAGAAAGATAGATAAATAAATGTAAATCAACCAGATAGATAGACAGATTAGGTGTTCAATCTTGAATGATTTTAACTCGAGTTATGGCATATTAGACGTTGAAGCTGTATGTAGTGTTGTAGACTACAAGACGGCTGAAAATGGCATGACCCTCTGTATGTTATCACCACGCAGTCATACACAAGACCGTCATAGGCCAGACAAACAGCACAGTGAAACACAGCTGGACAATGAAGCTGCATGTAGCATTGTAGACTACATGACGGTTGAAATTGGCATGACCCTCTGTATGTTATCACCACGCAGCCCATACACAAGACCGTCATAGGCCAGACAAACAGCACGGTCAAACACAGCTGGGCAAACAAAACGCGCTTTGTCTGCCTCCACAGACTGGGGCAGTTAATAGCAAGAGGACAGTATGCCTGTGACACTTCGAGGTGTAGCATCTTGGTGACGTCTGGTGTACAGCAAGCAGAAATTCGTCAAGTGATCAGAGAACTCGCAAAGTGTATGTGTTGAAACCATATGAAATGTAATGTAGTGCAAAATTGAATAATGGAACATATAAAAGATAATATGTGTCAGATGTATTTGATATGAAAGCATTTAATGATATGTATATATATGTGGTATGTCATAGCTAAAAGGACAAATGTAATGGGAATTAATGTATGTCGTATGTCCACAGGTTTCACCACGTTTACTAATAAAGTAGAGTGAGTGCGCCACTGTGAGTTTCATTTCGAACATTTAGTCGAAGAGCGACTACAGACGCATTACTCGATAATTCTAGTCATGCAAAAAACGTTATAAAGAGATCAGCGTGGTTAACGTAAAGATAATTCTCAAACTGTGTTCGATGTTACATGAACTGTTCATTACCTAAGGGAAACATCTACAATAAATGTCTTGTTACATAACAAATTCAAAAGCACTAAAGACTTAACTAAACCCCGTTCTTTTCTATAACGAAATCATTCTCAACTCATTATTAAACAGGGTCGTTAAATAGAATTAATATAAATAATCTTATCGAAGCTGCTTTGGCTGTTAAGTTAACTCCCCAAAATTAGCCTTGAGTAACTTACTGTGCCGGAGGAAAATTGCAAAATACCAAAAGGTCAGAAGGTAAGCTGTTGAGCAAGAGGAGCATGTCAGGAGCACAAGAGCTGACAAGCTCTCAGGAAATGCAATCATGTCGGTTATTTATGGCCAGATTTATTTTATTTCATGCATTCAAAGGAACTATAATGACCCAACATGTGAGGGTTCGTCTGATAGAACAGTGGATACTTTGATTTATACTGATTATTTATTAAAAGATTCATTAATATCAACTAGGGTTATACTAGACCATAAAGACAAAATGTATGTAAGAATACATATACATTCTAATACTATTATTATGGTCTTTTGTTACACTATATAACAGGGGTTCCCGACTTGTGGGCCGTGGAATACTTTCTGAGGGTCATGGAGCTATATGTAAGTCATGACTTTCCATTAAACAGGATTTTCTCACCTACAGTATCTATGGATCTCTCGCATATCAATAAACTGGGATCTTTCCACATAGTGTTCTTGTCCTATAGCTATTGACACCATCGCACTATTCATGACTAGTAATAACTGACTCTGAAAAGATGACAGACACTGAACGGGCCCATGATGATGATATATACTGGTCGGGGGCCACAGGATATAAAAGGCTGGGAATCACTGCTCTAGCATTTGGCAAAATTCGTATTGACGGAATTTATCTGTTATGTAAATGTTCATCTAACTTGAGCAGGGGATTTAAGAGAGCGTGTAATAGCTGCATAATGTTTATATGTGTTTATTTGTTTATATTTATTTTATTGATCTATTTGTTTACAATAACAGACACAGCTTCAATAATATCAGATCAAGGAAGAGTTACTTATACGTCACTCCTACTCACGCTTTGGAACTGTTTGAATCTCATGTGTTATTGAGGACCTCCCCAACATGAGTAGCCCTGACCCTGTGAAAGATACCGGAGGATGGATACTCCCCTGTTCGTGAAATAACAGGAGTACCCATGCAAGAAGGGCCACCATCGCGAAATGGAACCAGTGATGGAATTTTCTCCGCCGGGTCGCTACATGTACTACCTCGCTACCCATGTGGAAATAGACCCAATGTACATCTTCCTCCAATTACCCTCTGGCGTGGCCAGGTGAGTGAGTAAATCAAGGTATATATATATATATATATATATATATATATATATATATATATATATATATATATATATATATATATATTTGTACTGGTAACCACAACACCTTAAAAATAGGTTGCCTCTTTGCGCTTGTCAATCCCTCTAGAATATTTTCTGGCAGTGTTTTAACCTAGATCCCCCACGTTTTTTTGTTTTTTTGTTTTTTTTGGAATATTCTGTGCTTGCGTGATGCCACTGAAGTATTGACATGTCGCGGGGATAGGCACGGTGCCAGTGTCCCCTTCCTTAACAATTTGAGCAAAGTGGGGCGAGTGATTTGAAACTGTCAGAAGTTGGAGGGTGTCTGCCTTCAACATCGGTATAGGGTATGAAGGCTGTGTTCCCCGGGTTTCTCTGTCGCCAGTCTGTGGATTCTAACACAAAGAATTTTTATTTCTCTCTGTCTTTCCGAAGGGTTTTATTTCGATTTTCTGCAATTTCATTTATTTGGGATTTTATGAAGAATAGAGAATGATGTTAGTTCTGTAACGCGATTCCTCTGCGTTTTTCTCCTGGTGCTCAATGAGTTAAATGCGTAATTTCTCTCTCTGTCTGTCTCTGTCTCTCTCTCTCTCTCTCTCTCTCTCTCTCTCTCTCTCTCTCTCTCTCTCTTTATCTCTCTCTCTCTCTCCCCACACACACACACACACACACACACACACACACACACACACACACACACACACACACACACACATATACACACACACATATACAGAAAGCGAGGAAGCGAGACAGACAGACAGATAAATCAATAACATAAGATTTACTTTGATAATGAAAAGAGCAGCAGCAGCAGTAGTAGTAATTATTGTTATAATAGTAGTAGTAGGAATAATAATAATAACAATTAGTTCATTGATGGAGATATGATAATGAGAATGATGATATTACTCCTAATACTAATGAGGATAATGATAATCACAAAGAAAAAGAAAATACTATCACTAATACGTACAATGAAAATATAAATGATAACTAGACATGATCCTAAACACGCGAAGTTCCCTTTCGTCCAAAAGACCAAATTTCCGCATTAAAGGGGCCGACTAAAGGGCATTAAACCACTAATCAGATTTATGGTCCATGCATTTGCTGTTTGTTTGCAGCCCATCTGAAGAACTGGCGATAGTGAAGTGAGGAGTGTTTGGGGAGGAGGGAAAGTAGAAGACGAATAAGAAGATGAATTAGTAGAAGACGATTTAGAAGAAGAAAGGATAATAATCGGAAAAAGGAAGAAGAAACAAAAGACAATGAAACAGAAAAGAGAAAGAAGATGAAGATGACAAAAAAAGAGAAAGAAGACGAAGATGATAAAAAAGAGAAAGTAGACGAAGTACTCCATTGCCTGCTTGAGGATCGACAAGGAAATGAAAGCTTTTGATTTGATGTTTGAAGATCCATTTCGGTTTGAATACTTAGCTTGGCTTGAGTGCAGTATTCAACCTCGTAATCTACGGAAAGAGTTGAAGAGTTTTTTTAGTACTTTTAAGAGCCGCCGAGAGGAAAGAGAAAACGATGATGAGAATAAAAAAAACTTTAAAAATGCTTAATATTAAAAGGATATTAAGATTTTAGGTCTCAATATTTTTTTTTTAAACTGAGGTAGATTAATTAAAGCTATAGTGCTAATGGCTACAGAGTCATTGAAGAACCCAAGATATATTCCCACGTCAAATGTAATTGTCTTGTTACTCACAGAATTAATTAGCTAGCATCGATTTAGTTTGCATGTCTATCTCTCGTGTTCCTTCCTTCTCTGTTTGTCTCCCATACTCTCTCCCTCTCTGGGTCTGTATGTCTCTCTCGCTCCTTCCCTCTCTGTGTCTGTCTATCTCTTTTCTTCTATGTGTCTGTCTATCTCTCTCCCCCTCTGTCTGTCTCTCTCCCTCTCGGTGTCTGTCTATCTCTCTCCCTCTCTGTGTCTGTCTATCTCACTGTCTGTCTCTCGTGCTCTTACCCAGTGTCTCTCTCCCTTTCTCTCTGGAAATTAGTCTGCAAAAGATAAATATTTACGTTTTCATCACAATAACACTCAGGAGCCCACGTTAATGTGTCCACGGTCATCAAACAGATTTTGTGGAAGATTTTTTTTTCTCATAGAAGTATATAAGTTTAGGCTGGCTGTGCTAGCTTGCACCCCCAGTGTCTGGTTGATATCTATATTTATCTATCAATCTATCTACTCAGATATATCGGTATATATATATATATATATATATATATATATATATATATATATATGTATATATATATAATATTTTTTTTTTAATTATTATTATTATTATTATTATTATCATTATTTTTATTTACACATAGATACATACATAGCCAGAGAGATAGATAGACACACACACACACATGCACTCTTTCTAACACACACACACGAGCACACACACACATGCACTAACACACATATACATTTATATATTCAGTCAGATAGGTAGACAGACACACACAAGCACACATACAAAGAAGAGCCGCCTGCGCTGGGTATCTGTCGCGTGCATCTGCCCTCCCGTGTAATCTCCCTCCTTCCTCCCGCTCCGCCTCCGGCCACTTCCTCCGGCGTGCGTGACTCGTGATATGACCTCCGCTAATATATGAGCATCAGAGTTCGTCCCGCTGTATTAACTATCGACCGGGCGACATGCTAACGCCCCCCTTGCTGTTTGCTCCTCTTCGGGGTCGCGCTCGCCTCCGCCCTCGCCTGCGCTTCCATGGGGACATTTGGCGGTGCTGGAGGTGGTTCGTTTTCGGGGGGTGTTGGGTGCTGGCGTTTTAGATTTGGGTTGTCAGGAATGCACACACACACACACACACACACACGCACACGCACGCACACGAACGCACGCACGCACGCACACACGCACGCACGCACGCACGCACGCACGCACACACACACACACACACACACACACACACACACACACACACACACACACACACACACACACACACACACACACACACACACACACACACACACACACACACACACACACACACACACACACACACATGCCCATACACAATTCAGTGTGTATGAAAGATTGCATGTTTGCCTGCTGTAAACACGCAACCAATTAACTAAAATCTTCCTCAATGCGCATCTTCCGGAAACATCCTCCTCTGCCCCGTAAACAAAAGGCTTCGAAGCCATTTCTCTCGCGAAGCAAATGATTCGAGTGAAAGGAAATGCTTTCATAAACAAGGATCATCACACGCGATCCTCAGGTGATTGTAATGAGCACGGTGCTTGTGGATGAATGGTGGCGGGGAATAGGTGCAGGGAGTGTGGATGGCTAGTGGTTGTGAGAGCCTCTAGTGATTGTGGAGGAGCCAAGTGATTGCGAGAGACCCCAATGATTGTGAAAGACAACTATTTGTAAAAGAGACAAGTGGTTGTGAAAGAGACAAGTGGTTGTGAGAAAGTCCAGATATTGTGAAAGACAACTGATTGTAAGAGACGAGTGGTTGTGAGAGAGAGGATTGTGAAAGACAACTGATTGTAAAAGAGACGTGGTTGTTAGAGAGCCTAGTGATTGTGAAAGACAACTGATTGCCAAAGAAACAAGTGGTTGTGAGAGAGAGGATTGTGAAAGACAACTGATTGTAAAAAAGACAAGTGTTTATGAGAGAGCCTAGTGATTGTGAAAGACAACTGCTTGTAAAAGACACATGTCGTTGTGAAAATACAATCAGTGTGAATAAGCATAGTCGATGTCATCACCTCCAGTAGCAGTGAAAGAGCCAAGAGATTGCGAAAGAATCCAGTGATTGCGAAACCAGATATTGTAACTGAACGCTTGGAGCAAAACAGACACCATACTTCCTTATGCACTGACTACAATATCCCACTAACGACACTGTAACTAATGCAACAATGTCGAAAAATGATCCATGGCGCTGGCTGTAAAACTCGGGTCGACTCATATTCTACTTAAGTGCCATTGAAGAACGCCGGGATAAGAGCTTTTGCATAATCCCGCTGTTGTCTTTTGCCCTGAAAATCTATGGAAATTTCAGAATTAGCCAAAGCTTTCCGGTCTCTATTCTTTTTGCTTTCAATTAATTAATTCATTATTTTTTCTAAGCGTTCGGTATAATAGTCTTTTGTAAGCGGATGTAAAGGCAGCATCAGATTACTCAACATTTCCGAATTGGGTAATAAAGCCACTCACTCAATAATAGGAAAGATGCTGATGATGTAGAGATTGGAAGAAGGATGGTGATAATACGATGATGGTGATGATAGGAATAAAGATAGTGAGGATGAAAATGGTAATATTCACTACTGTACATCAAAATAGAGGTAGTAGTGAGTGATAATAGGCCCTGATCATAAGGATGCTAATAGGACATTATAAAGACAGGGATATAAAGAAAGGCATTGTTAGTAATAATAACAGAAATGACGGTAGTCTTAATAACAATGACCATGTAAATGATAGTGAATATAATACTTATGGCAGTCACGGTAATGATATGCATAAAAAATTATACTAAAGATGATATATGTAATAATAACATTTTCAGTGAAAAAGAACATACTATGTGCACTGATGATAATGATGAATGTAATGATATTGATAATAATAATGAGAACAGTAATCATAATGATGAAATAATGTAGCAAAAATAGTGGTAATAATATCAATACTACAACTACAAATGCAAACAAAAACATGTGAACGACTGTGATGATAACGATAAAAAATAATAAAAATAATATTTACAATGATGATAATGACCGTAATGATTTTATGAATAATAATGATAGTGCTGATAATAATAAGAAATTTCAGAACAATGATGTTGATGCCAAAAATAATAAAAAAGAACAACAATAGTAATAATAATAATTATAATAATAAAACAACAATACCAAAAGCAAAAAAATATTACCATCAATAATAATAATGATGGTAATAATAATAAAGATAATGATAATAATAATAATAATGATAAAAAGGAACAAAAATATTTATCATAATAATGAATAGAATAGTAAAATAAAAAATGATTAAAATAGAAATGATAATAATAATGATAATGAAAAAATGACAAGGATAATGATGACGATAATAAGGATAATGGAAATAAAATAAAAAATGCTAAGGCTAATGCTGACGAAATGATGAAACCCTCCACATCATTGAACAGAATGATCACCAGGAGTGCAGCTGAACAGACTCTCCAAGCAAGGCCATTCCAGGAGGTAAGTCTCACCTGCGCCACCAGGTGAAGCCTCTCTCAACCCCTTTTCCTTCACTCCCTTTAATTACTCAGCTTCCGACCTCCTGCCGCTATTCACGCGACTTTTCGTGTTGGCGAGGTCCTTAGCCCCAAGGGAGGCTAAGGGAGGTAGCGAGAGGTTAAGGGAGGTAACGGGAGGTTAAGGGAGGTAACAAGAGGTAACGGGAGGTTGAGGGAGGTAACGGGAGGTTGAGGGAGGTAACGGGAGGTTGAGGGAGGTAACGGGAGGTAACGGCAAGTAACAGGAGGTTAAGGGAGGTTGAGGTAACTTGAGGTTAAGGGAGGCAACGGGAGGTTAATGGAGGTAACAGGAGGTTTAAAGAGGTTTAGGGAGGGTAAGGGGGGTAACGGGAGGTTAAGAGAGATAACGACGGGAGGTAAAAAAGGTAACAGGAGGTTAAGAGAAGGTAACGGGAGGTAACGACGGGAGGTAAAAGGAGAAATGGAGCACTGGAGGAGACAAGGGAAATTCTGCCGTGAGGATAAACGTGTTTTGGATCCTGCTTTTTCCCTTGGGAGGAGAATGGAAATCCCATTTCGGGTGAATGGCAGGGGCGTGGCGGAATCCGTGACTTGGCCACGCCCCCTCTCACTCCGGATTTCGCGACGCCCGCAGGTAACGCGAAATTCGTTAATGGATTGGGCATCGCGAAGTACAGAGCAAAAGCTGTTTTTATCGGTGATTAGTAAACAAGGAGAACTTGTAATGGTAATACTGACATTGCTATTGATGATAGTAATTGTAATCATGACTGTTTGGAATGATATTGATAATGGCCGTATTATATTAATATTAAAGATGGTAATAACAGAAACACTGATTATGATCATGATCATTGGTAATACAAATACGAATAATCATGATAACGATAAATATAATAGTAAAAGTTATGATAATAATAACGATAATAGTGATAATAATATTAGCTGTAGTAGTAGCAGTAGTAGAGGTAGAATTAGTAGTAATAATAGTAGTAGTAGTAATTATAATAAATAATAACAACAGCATTAATAGTAGTAATAGCAGTAGTAGTAGAAGAGGTAGTAGTAGTAAAAGTAGGAGCTGAAGAAGTAGTAATAGTAAAAGTAGGAGCTGAAGAAGTAGTAGTAGTAAAAGTAGGAGCCGAAGAAGTAGTAGTAGTAAAAGTAGGAGCTGAAGAAGCAGTAGTAATAACAATAATAATAATGATAAATAATAACAACAGCAATGACAGCAACACAGGTGCACCGCCGATTTCCAGGCACCCTTCGCTATGGGACCGGCCAGATTATCCGCTCTGCCAGCCCAGCAATCATAATGATAATTCCTTTAAGCTCTCTATAATAATGCACCTTCCATGTCTCTTAAATCATTGGAGTTGTAGTATCTATTGAAGTAAAAGCCAAAGCTGTCTTCATAGATTTGAATTCTACTCTATTCATTCCATGCTGTTTCTGTTGATCTAGAAATGCCTTGTTATTTAATAAATTTTCGTTGAAACTTTCGTGAAGGCCATGTGTAACTAGCCTGTCAATCACACGAAAAGTCCTGTATAGATGTCACAAAAAATTATACATACTTTTACATCCTAAAAGACTTATTTTGCAAGAAAAGAGGAAATTATAGTTCTTCCCTTATACCCTTTTCACTTAGACTCCGAAATATTGGGAAAACGTGGCGGGGATGATAGAATACATACGTAAATAATTTCTAAGAAGAAACCGAAAATAATTAGGATACAAAACAAAAACTCTTCCGGATTTGTCCTCACAGTTTTCCTTCTTTTAAAGCATTGTCATTATTTCACTAGACTCTGCAATAAATCTCAATTCTGTGAAAATTCTTTGCAGGCAGCTTTTCTTTCTAAATTAACCGCCGATTTCCACGGAATGACAGCCTGAAATTGAAGTGTCCGCCTGGATTTAATTCCGGATTAAGAGATGCCGGACTACAGGGTGCCGGAAAATGGAGGTGATGCTGGCGATGAGGATGATGGCGACGGAAATAATGATGTTATTAATGATAATAATATCGGAATGGTGATAAGATAATAATAATACCAATGAGGATAATCCTTAAAATGATAGTAAAAGTAAAGATAGTAACAGTGCAAGTGAAAATACAAATATTGGTAATGAAGTGATAATAGTAATCGCGTTGATAATAATGACAACCCTAATAATCATGATAAATTTGATAAATTTTAATAATAATAATAAATAAGATGAGTAATAATAAATAAATAATAAATAAGATAAATTTGGGAATAGTAATAACCATAACATTCACGATAGCTATACAGTAAGAAAAGAATCCTGGTGATAGTAATACTTGCAACAGCAATTATGATACGAATAATGACAAGCAGTAATCGCAAAATTAACAATAAAGAACTACCCATGATGAAGCTATTAATAAGAAAAACAACAACGGTGCATGAAGAACGACAATGGTAACTATTTGAAAACATGTCCAGTGTTGCCCGCAAGGATATGAATGCGGCGCTAGAAACATGACTTCAGCATTGGTTGCAGTCATCACTGATTCCATTTATATCATGATGTAATAATTCATGCAAAACTGAATAATAATCGATTTACAAAGTTTAACTGAAGTGCAGACGTTGTTATAATGAATAGATAAGTTGTAGATATCCTAATCCGAAGTCTAGCCTCCACCATTGCCTTCGCATGGGTTGCAGTAATGGTAACTACGAACACTTCTTGGTGTTTGACGCTTTAATCTCTGACAATAGAGTTCCTGCTGTAACATAAGTAACTACAGACAAATGGTGACTATGGCCATTCCCACAGCAATTCTGCGATTCGAAAAGTAACATCGATGCCAGTGCCAAATAGCTTGTCACATCAATTAGAATGAAATCGACAATGGTAATTAACGCACATGGACAAATAACAAAAGGCTTTAGTTGTGCGACAATACTCTCATCAGCCGGGTATTCAGCGATCACTTCGGAGGCCTCATAACCCTCACAAATGCTTGAAAGTGAGGGTCACTAGAGACAGGTGTAGTTGCTGTTGTTCCAGAGGCTAAATCCGCGCGTGTGGTGAATTGAAAGGGCTGAGGTGAAGCGTTTATCCAGAGCAACAATGCAGTAATCCGCGTTCTAACAAGCTCGTCCCATCTACCTGCTCGTTGTCTGGGCGTTGTGTGGTTCGCAGCGTTTTCGAACAAAGGGAAACAAGAGGGTTCTCGGAAATGAACATCCTTTTTTATACCGTGGTTAGAGAAACATGTGATATCTGGAACTATTGACAGAACTCGCAATTAGTGGTTGCCGCGACTGACAAATACTAGCGATTTCTGTTCCCGACACTCGTGATTCACTGAGCATCCTGGTTAAAAGGTTTGAGGAAAGATCTTGTAATTTACCAAACAGTTTTGAATAATTCTAAATATTAATTTAATATTTGCTGACATGGGAAAAAATGTAGCATGGAGACAGATCTTTTGATTCCCAGAACATATACGCAATCTGGGATGATGGAAAGGGAATTAGCTGTTTATGCGACGGCGCAAATTGTAGATATAATAATATCTTGTAAGTAAATCATGATTATCAAAATAGGAGTAGGAGTAATAGTAGTATAATAGTAGTCGATACAGTAATATTAAAAGTAGTAATAGTAGTTGTAATAAACTAAACTTATTACTACAGATGATGATAACAATGGT
>NC_091580.1:9954769-9969769 GCF_042767895.1 Penaeus vannamei | reverse complement strand
ATATATATATATATATATATATATATATATATATATATATATATATATCACATACACACAGCACATACACACAACACAGACACACACACATGCACACACACACACACACATAAAACACCGTCACCGCCGCGGTCATTTCTGAACCCTAGATACCTTTGTAGGAGTGTCCCCAAAATACTGTAATTTTGAACATTTTGAAACATTTCAAACGCTGACCTATTCTCCGCCCAAGACCCTCCCTCCCCATAAAAAGCAAAGAGTCCCCCGTCTGTGGGAGGAAGATGTCCCTCCCCATGAAAAGCAAAGTGTACCCCGTCTGTGGGAGGAAGATGTCCCTCCCCATGAAAAGCAAAGTGTCCCCCGTCTGTGGGAGGAAGATGTCCCTCCCCATGAAAAGCAAAGTGTCCCCCGTCTGTGGGAGGAAGATGTCCCTCCCCATGAAAAGCAAAGTGTCCCCCGTCTGCGGGAGGAAGATGTCCCTCCCCATGAAAAGCAAAGTGTCCCCCGTCTGTGGGAGGAAGATGTCCCTCCCCATGAAAAGCAAAGTGTCCCCTGTCTGCGGGAGGAAGATGTCCCTCCCCATGAAAAGCAAAGTGTCCCCCGTCTGCGGGAGGAAGATGTCCCTCCCCAGGAAAAGCAAAGCATCCCCTGTCTGCGGGAGGAAGATTTCCCTTCCCATGAAAAGCAAAGCATCCCCTGTCTGCG
This sequence comes from Penaeus vannamei, assembly GCF_042767895.1. Lineage (NCBI taxonomy): Eukaryota > Metazoa > Arthropoda > Malacostraca > Decapoda > Penaeidae > Penaeus > Penaeus vannamei. The sequence continues at coordinate 9,969,064 of NC_091580.1, read as the reverse complement.
GGAGGAAGATGTCCCTCCCCATGAGAAGCAAAGTGTCCCCCGTCTGTGGGAGGAAGATGTCCCTCCCCATGAAAAGCAAAGTGTCCCCCGTCTGTGGGAGGAAGATGTCCCTCCCCTGGAAAAGCAAAGCGTCTCCCGTCTGTGGGAGGAAGATGTCCCTCCCCAGGAAGAGCAAACAGTCCCCGTCTGTGGGAGGAAGATGTCCCTCCCCAGGAAAAGCAAACAGTCCCCGTCTGTGGGAGGAAGATGTCCCTCCCCAGGAAAAGCAAACAGTCCCCGTCTGTGGGAGGAAGATGTCCCTCCCCAGGAAAAGCAAACAGTCCTCGTCTGTGGGAGGAAGATGTCCCTCCCCAGGAAAAGCAAACAGTCCCCGTCTGTGGGAGGAAGATGTCCCTCCCCATGAAAAGCAAACAGTCCCCGTCTGTGGGAGGAAGATGTCCCTCCCCATGAGAAGCAAAGTGTCCCCCGTCTGCGGGAGGAAGATATCCCTCACCAGGAAAAGCAAAGTGTCCCCCGTCTGTGGGAGGAAGATGTCCCTCCCCATGAGAAGCAAAGTGTCCCCCGTCTGCGGGAGGAAGATATCCCTCCCCATGAAAAGCAAAACATCTCCCGTCTGTGGGAGGAAGATGTCCCTCCCCATGAAAAGCAAAGTGTCCCCCGTCTGCGGGAGGAAGATGTCCCTCCCCATGAGAAGCAAAGTGCCCCCCGTCTGTGGGAGGAAGATGTCCCTCCCCAGGAAAAGCAAACAGTCCCCGTCTGTGGGAGGAAGATGTCCCTACCCATGAAAAGCAAAACATCTCCCGTCTGTGGGAGGAAGATGTCCCTCCCCATGAAAAGCAAAGTGTCCCCCGTCTGCGGGAGGAAGATGTCCCTCCCCATGAAAAGCAAAGTGTCCCCCGTCTGTGGGAGGAAGATGTCCCTCCCCAGGAAAAGCAAACAGTCCCCGTCTGTGGGAGGAAGATGTCCCTTCGCATGAAAAGCAAAGTGTACCCCGTCTGTGGGAGGAATATGTCCCTCCCCAGGAAAAACAAAGCATCCCCGTCTGCGGGAGGAAGATGTCCCTCCCCATGAAAATCAAAGCGAAGCCCCGTCTGCGGGAGGAAGATGTCCCTCCCCATGAAAAGCAAAGTGTACCCCGTCTGTGGGAGGATGATGTCCCTCCCCATGAAACGCAAAGTGTACCCCGTCTGTGGGAGGATGATGTCCCTCCCCATGAAAAGCAAAGCATCCCTTGTCTGCGGGAGGAAGATGTCCGTCCCCATGAAAAGCAAAGTGTACCCCGTCTGTGGGAGGATGATGTCCCTCCCCATGAAAAGCAAAGTGTACCCCGTCTGTGGGAGGATGATGTCCCTCCCCAGGAAAAGTAAAGCATCCGCCGTCTGTGGGAGGATGATGTCCCTCCCCATGAAAAGCAAAGTGTACCCCGTCTGTGGGAGGAAGATGTACCTCCCCAGGAAAAGTAAAGCATCCGCCGTCTGTGGGAGGATGATGTCCCTCCCCATGAAAAGCAAAGTGTCCCCGTCTGTGGGAGGAAGATGTCCCTCCCCATGAAAAGCAAAGTGTCCCCCGTCTGTGGGAGGAAGATGTCCCTCCCCATGAAAAGCAAAGCATCCCCCGTCTGTGGGAGGAAGATGTCCCTCCCCATGAAAAGCAAAGTGTCCCCCGTCTGTGGGAGGAAGATGTACCTCCCCATGAAAAGCAAAGTGTAGCCCGTCTGTGGGAGGAAGATGTCCCTCCCCATGAAAAGCAAAGCATCCCCCGTCTGCGGGAGGAAGATGTCCCTCCCCATGAAAAGCAAAGTGTCCCCCGTCTGTGGGAGGAAGATGTCCCTCCCCATGAAAAGCAAAGTGTCCCCCGTCTGCGGGAGGAAGATGTCCCTCCCCATGAAAAGCAAAGTGTCCCCCGTCTGTGGGAGGAAGATGTCCCTCCCCATGAAAAGCAAAGTGTCCCCCGTCTGCGGGAGGAAGATGTCCCTCCCCATGAAAAGCAAAGTGTCCCCCGTCTGCGGGAGGAAGATGTCCCTCCCCATGAAAAGCAAAGTGTCCCCCGTCTGCGGGAGGAAGATGTCCCTCCCCATGAAAAGCAAAGCATCCCCTGTCTGTGGGAGGAAGATGTCCCTCCCCATGAAAAGCAAAGTGTCCCCCGTCTGCGGGAGGAAGATGTCCCTCCCCATGAAAAGCAAAGTGTACCCCGTCTGCGGGAGGAAGATGTCCCTCCCCATGAAAAGCAAAGTGTACCCCGTCTGTGGGAGGAAGATGTCCCTCCCCATGAAAAGCAAACAGTCCCCGTCTGTGGGAGGAAGATGTCCCTCCCCATGAAAAGCAAAGTGTAGCCCGTCTGCGGGAGGAAGATGTCCCTCCCCATGAAAAGCAAAGTGTCCCCCGTCTGCGGGAGGAAGATGTCCCTCCCCATGAAAAGCAAAGTGTCCCCCGTCTGCGGGAGGAAGATGTCCCTCCCCATGAAAAGCAAAGTGTCCCCCGTCTGTGGGAGGAAGATGTCCCTCCCCATGAAAAGCAAAGCATCCCCTGTTTGTGGGAGGAAGATGTCCCTCCCCTTGAAAAGCAAAACATCCCCTGTCTGCGGGAGGAAGATGTCCCTCCCCTTGAAAAGCAAAGCATCCCCCGTCTGTGGGAGGAAGATGTCCCTCCCCATGAAAAGCAAAGCATCCCCTGTCTGCGGGAGGAAGATGTCCCTCCCCATGAAAAGTAAAGTGTCCTCCGTCTGCGGGAGGAAGAGATCCCTCCCCATGAAAAGCAAAGCATCCCCTGTTTGTGGGAGGAAGATGTCCCTCCCCTTGAAAAGCAAAACATCCCCTGTCTGCGGGAGGAAGATGTCCCTCCCCATGAAAAGTAAAGTATCCTCCGTCTGCGGGAGGAAGATGTCCCTCCCCATGAAAAGCAAAGCATCCCCTGTCTGCGGGAGGAAGATGTCCCTCCCCATGAAAAGCAAAGTGTACCCCGTCTGTGGGAGGAAGATGTCCCTCCCCATGAAAAGCAAAGCATCCCCTGTCTGTGGGAGGAAGATGTCCCTCCCCATGAAAAGCAAAGCATCCCCTGTCTGCGGGAGGAAGATGTCCCTCCCCATGAAAAGCAAAGCATCCCCCGTCTGTGGGAGGAAGATGTCCCTCCCCATGAAAAGCAAAGCATCCCCTGTCTGCGGGAGGAAGATGTCCCTCCCCATGAAAAGCAAAGTGTCCCCCGTCTGTGGGAGGAAGATGTCCCTCCCCATGAAAAGCAAAGCATCCCCCGTCTGCGGGAGGAAGATGTCCCTCCCCATGAAAAGCAAAGCATCCCCCGTCTGCGGGAGGAAGATGTCCCTCCCCATGAAAAGCAAAGCATCCCCTGTCTGCGGGAGGAAGATGTCCCTCCCCATGAAAAGCAAAGTGTCCCCCGTCTGTGGGAGGAAGATGTCCCTCCCCATGAAAAGCAAAGTGTCCCCCGTCTGCGGGAGGAAGATGTCCCTCCCCATGAAAAGCAAAGCATCCCCTGTCTGCGGGAGGAAGATGTCCCTCCCCATGAAAAGCAAAGCATCCCCTGTCTGCGGGAGGAAGATGTCCCTCCCCATGAAAAGCAAAGTGTCCCCCGTCTGTGGGAGGAAGATGTCCCTCCCCATGAAAAGCAAAGCATCCCCCGTCTGTGGGAGGAAGATGTCCCTCCCCATGAAAAGCAAAGTGTCCCCCGTCTGCGGGAGGAAGATGTCCCTCCCCATGAAAAGCAAAGCATCCCCTGTCTGCGGGAGGAAGATGTCCCTCCCCATGAAAAGCAAAGCATCCCCCGTCTGTGGGAGGAAGATGTCCCTCCCCATGAAAAGCAAAGTGTCCCCCGTCTGCGGGAGGAAGATGTCCCTCCCCATGAAAAGCAAAGTGTACCCCGTCTGCGGGAGGAAGATGTCCCTCCCCATGAAAAGCAAAGTGTCCCCCGTCTGTGGGAGGAAGATGTCCCTCCCCATGAAAAGCAAAGCATCCCCCGTCTGTGGGAGGAAGATGTCCCTCCCCATGAAAAGCAAAGCATCCCCTGTCTGCGGGAGGAAGATGTCCCTCCCCATGAAAAGCAAAGCATCCCCTGTCTGTGGGAGGAAGATGTCCCTCCCCATGAAAAGCAAAGCATCCCCTGTCTGTGGGAGGAAGATGTCCCTCCCCATGAAAAGCAAAGCATCCCCCGTCTGTGGGAGGAAGATGTCCCTCCCCATGAAAAGCAAAGCATCCCCCGTCTGTGGGAGGAAGATGTCCCTCCCCATGAAAAGCAAAGCATCCCCCGTCTGTGGGAGGAAGATATCCCTCCCCATGAAAAGCAAAGCATCCCCCGTCTGTGGGAGGAAGATGTCCCTCCCCATGAAAAGCAAAGCATCCCCTGTCTGCGGGAGGAAGATGTCCCTCCCCATGAAAAGCAAGTGTACCCCGTCTCCGGGAGGAAGATGTCCCTCCCCATGAAAAGCAAGTGTACCCCGTCTGCGGGAGGAAGATGTCCCTCCCCATGAGAAGCAAACAGTCCCGGTCTGTGGGAGGAATATGTCCCTCCCCATGAGAAGCAAAGCATCCCCGGTCTGTGGGAGGAAGATGTCCCTCCCCATGAAAAGCAAAGTGTCCCCCGTCTGTGGGAGGAAGATGTCCCTCCCCATGAAAAGCAAAGCATCCCCCGTCTGTGGGAGGAAGATGTCCCTCCCCATGAAAAGCAAAGCATCCCCTGTCTGCGGGAGGAAGATGTCCCTCCCCATGAAAAGCAAAGCATCCCCTGTCTGCGGGAGGAAGATGTCCCACCCCATGAGAAGCAAAGCATCCCCCGTCTGCGGGAGGAAGATGTCCCTCCCCATGAGAAGCAAAGCATCCCCAGTCTGTGGGAGGAAGATGTCTCTCCCCATGAAAAGCAAAGCATCCCCTGTCTGTGGGAGGAAGATGTCCCTCCCCATGAAAAGCAAAGCATCCCCGTCTGTGGGAGGAAGATGTCCCTCCCCATGAAAAGCAAAGCATCCCCCGTCTGTGGGAGGAAGATGTCCCTCCCCATGAAAAGCAAAGCATCCCCTGTCTGCGGGAGGAAGATGTCCCTCCCCATGAAAAGCAAAGTGTACCCCGTCTGCGGGAGGAAGATGTCCCTCCCCATGAAAAGCAAAGCATCCCCCATCTGTGGGAGGAAGATGTCCCTCCCCATGAAAAGCAAAGTATCCCTTGTCAGCGGGAGGAAGATGTCCCTCCCCATGAAAAGCAAAGCATCCCCCGTCTGCGGGAGGAAGATGTCCCTCCCCATGAAAAGTAAAGTGTCCTCCGTCTGCGGGAGGAAGATGTCCCTCCCCATGAAAAGCAAAGCATCCCCTGTCTGTGGGAGGAAGATGTCCCTCCCCTTGAAAAGCAAAGCATCCCCCGTCTGTGGGAGGAAGATGTCCCTCCCCATGAAAAGCAAAGCATCCCCCATCTGTGGGAGGAAGATGTCCCTCCCCATGAAAAGCAAAGCATCCCCTGTCTGTGGGAGGAAGATATCCCTCCCCATGAAAAGCAAAGTGTCCCCCGTCTGCGGGAGGAAGATGTCCCTCCCCATGAAAAGCAAAGCATCCCCTGTCTGCGGGAGGAAGATGTCCCTCCCCATGAAAAGCAAAGTATCCTCTTTCTGCGGGAGGAAGATGTCCCTCCCCATGAGAAGCAAAGTGTACCCCGTCTGTGGGACGAAGATGTCCCTCCCCATGAGAAGCAAAGCATCCCCTGTCTGCGGGAGGAAGATGTCCCTCCCCATGAAAAGCAAAGCATCCCCGTCTGTGGGAGGAAGATGTCCCTCCCCATGAAAAGCAAAGTGTCCCCCGCCTGTGGGAGGAAGATGTCCCTCCCCATGAAAAGCAAAGCATCCCCTGTCTGCGGGAGGAAGATGTCCCTCCCCATGAAAAGCAAAGCATCCCCTGTCTGCGGGAGGAAGATGTCCCTCCCCATGAAAAGCAAAGCATCCCCCGTCTGCGGGAGGAAGATGTCCCTCCCCTTGAAAAGCAAAGCATCCCCCGTCTGTGGGAGGAAGATGTCCCTCCCCATGAAAAGCAAAGTGTCCCCCGTCTGCGGGAGGAAGATGTCCCTCCCCAGGAAAAGCAAAATGTTCCCCGTCTGCGGGAGGAAGATGTCCCTCCCCATGAAAAGCAAAGCATCCCTTGTCTGCGGGAGGAAGATGTCCCTCCCCATGAGAAGCAAAGCATCCCCCGTCTGCGGGAGGAAGATGTCCCTCCCCTTGAAAAGCAAAGTGTCCCCCGTCTGTGGGAGGAAGATGTCCCTCCCCAGGAAAAGCAAAGTGTCCCCCGTCTGCGGGAGATAGATGTCCCTCCCCATGAAAAGCAAAGCATCCCCTGTCTGTGGGAGGAAGATGTCCCTCCCCATGAAAAGCAAAGCATCCCCTGTCTGTGGGAGGAAGATGTCCCTCCCCATGAAAAGCAAAGCATCCCCCATCTGTGGGAGGAAGATGTCCCTCCCCATGAAAAGCAAAGCGTCCCCTGTCTATGGGAGGAAGATGTCCCTCCCCAGGAAAAGCAAAATGTTCCCCGTCTGCGGGAGGAAGATGTCCCTCCCCATGAAAAGCAAAGCATCCCTTGTCTGCGGGAGGAAGATGTCCCTCCCCATGAAAAGCAAAGCATCCCCTGTATGCGGGAGGAATATATCCCTTCCCATGAAAAGCAAAGCATCCCCGTCTGCGGGAGGAAGATGTCCCTCCCCATGAAAAGCAAAGCATCCCCTGTCTGTGGGAGGAAGATGTCCCTCCCCAGGAAAAGCAAAGTGTCCCCCGTCTGCGGGAGGAAGATGTCCCTCCCCATGAAAAGCAAAGCATCCCCCGTCTGTGGGAGGAAGATGTCCCTCCCCATGAGAAGCAAAGTGTCCCCTGTCTGAGGGAGGAAGATGTCCCTCCCCATGAGAAGCAAAGCATCCCCTGTCTGCGGGAGGAAGATGTCCCTCCCCATGAGAAGCAAAGTGTCCCCTGTCTGTGGGAGGAAGATGTCCCTCCCCATGAAAAGCAAAGCATCCCCCGTCTGTGGGAGGAAGATGTCCCTCCCCATGAAAAGCAAAGTGTCCCCCGTCTGTGGGAGGAAGATGTCCCTCCCCATGAAAAGCAAAGCATCCCCTATCTGTGGGAGGAAGATGTCCCTCCCCATGAAAAGCAAAGCATCCCCTGTCTGCGGGAGGAAGATGTCCCTCCCCATGAAAAGCAAAGCATCCCCTGTTTGCGGGAGGAAGATGTCCCTCCCCATGAAAAGCAAAGCATCCCCCGTCTGCGGGAGGAAGATGTCCCTCCCCATGAAAAGCAAAGCATCCCCTGTCTGTGGGAGGAAGATGTCCCTCCCCATGAAAAGCAAAGCATCCCCCGTCTGCGGGAGGAAGATGTCCCTCCCCATGAAAAGCAAAGCATCCCCTGTCTGTGGGAGGAAGATGTCCCTCCCCATGAAAAGCAAAGCATCCCCTGTCTGTGGGAGGAAGATGTCCCTCCCCATGAAAAGCAAAGCATCCCCTGTCTGCGGGAGGAAGATGTCCCTCCCCATGAAAAGCAAAGCATCCCCTGTCTGTGGGAGGAAGATGTCCCTCCCCATGAAAAGCAAAGCGTCCCCTGTCTATGGGAGGAAGATGTCCCTCCCCATGAAAAGCAAAGCATCCCCCGTCTGTGGGAGGAAGATGTCCCTCCCCATGAAAAGCAAAGTGTCCTCCGTCTGCGGGAGGAAGATGTCCCTCCCCATGAAAAGCAAAGTGTCCCCCGTCTGTGGGAGGAAGATGTCCCTCCCCATGAAAAGCAAAGTGTCCCCTGTCTGCGGGAGGAAGATGTCCCTCCCCATGAAAAGCAAAGCATCCCCCGTCTGTGGGAGGAAGATGTCCCTCCCCATGAAAAGCAAAGTGTCCTCCGTCTGCGGGAGGAAGATGTCCCTCCCCATGAAAAGCAAAGTGTCCCCCGTCTGTGGGAGGAAGATGTCCCTCCCCATGAAAAGCAAATCATCCCCCGTCTGTGGGAGGAAGATGTCCCTCCCCATGAAAAGCAAAGCATCCCCCGTCTGCGGGAGGAAGATGTCCCTCCCCATGAAAAGCAAAGTGTCCCCCGTCTGTGGGAGGAAGATGTCCCTCCCCATGAAAAGCAAAGCATCCCCCGTCTGCGGGAGGAAGATGTCCCTCCCCATGAAAAGCAAAGTGTCCCCCGTCTGTGGGAGGAAGATGTCCCTCCCCATGAAAAGCAAATCATCCCCCGTCTGTGGGAGGAAGATGTCCCTCCCCATGAAAAGCAAAGCATCCCCCGTCTGCGGGAGGAAGATGTCCCTCCCCATGAAAAGCAAAGTGTCCCCCGTCTGTGGGAGGAAGATGTCCCTCCCCATGAAAAGCAAATCATCCCCCGTCTGTGGGAGGAAGATGTCCCTCCCCATGAAAAGCAAAGCATCCCCTGTCTGCGGGAGGAAGATGTCCCTCCCCATGAAAAGCAAAGTGTCCCCCGTCTGTGGGAGGAAGATGTCCCTCCCCATGAAAATCAAAGTGTCCTCTGTCTGCGGGAGGAAGATGTCCCTCCCCATGAAAAGCAAAGTGTCCCCCGTCTGTGGGAGGAAGATGTCCCTCCCCATGAAAAGCAAAGTGTCCTCCGTCTGCGGGAGGAAGATGTCCCTCCCCATGAAAAGCAAAGCATCCTCTGTCTGCGGGAGGAAGATGTCCCTCCCCATGAAAAGCAAAGTGTCCTCCGTCTGCGGGAGGAAGATGTCCCTCCCCATGAAAAGCAAAGTGTCCCCCGTCTGTGGGAGAAAGATGTCCCTCCCCATGAAAAGCAAAGTGTCCCCCGTCTGCGGGAGGAAGATGTCCCTCCCCATGAAAAGCAAAGTGTCCCCCGTCTGCGGGAGAAAGATGTCCCTCCCCATGAAAAGCAAAGCATCCTCTGTCTGCGGGAGGATGATGTCCCTCCCCATGAAAAGCAAAGTGTCCTCCGTCTGCGGGAGGAAGATGTCCCTCCCCATGAAAAGCAAAGTGTCCTCCGTCTGCGGGAGGATGATGTCCCTCCCCATGAAAAGCAAAGCATCCTCTGTCTGAGGGAGGAAGATGTCCCTCCCCATGAAAAGCAAAGCATCCCCTGTCTGCGGGAGGAAGATGTCCCTCCCCATGAAAAGCAAAGTGTCCTCCGTCTGCGGGAGGATGATGTCCCTCCCCATGAAAAGCAAAGCATCCTCTGTCTGCGGGAGGAAGATGTCCCTCCCCATGAAAAGCAAAGTGTCCCCCGTCTGTGGGAGGAAGATGTCCCTCCCCATGAAAAGCAAAGTATCCCCCGTCTGTGGGAGGAAGATGTCCCTCCCCATGAAAAGCAAAGTGTCCCCCGTCTGTGGGAGGAAGATGTCCCTCCCCAGGAAAAGCAAAGTGTCCCCCGTCTGCGGGAGGAAGATGTCCCTCCCCATGAAAAGCAAAGTGTCCCCCGTCTGTGGGAGGAAGATGTCCCTCCCCATGAAAAGCAAAGTATCCCCCGTCTGTGGGAGGAAGATGTCCCTCCCCATGAAAAGCAAAGTGTCCCCCGTCTGTGGGAGGAAGATGTCCCTCCCCATGAAAAGCAAAGTGTCCCCCGTCTGCGGGAGGAAGATGTCCTTCCCCATGAAAAGCAAAGCGTCCTCCGTCTGCGGGAGGAAGATGTCCCTCCCCATGAAAAGCAAAGTGTCCCCTGTCTGTGGGAGGAAGATGTCCCTCCCCATGAAAAGCAAAGCATCCCCTGTCTGTGGGAGGAAGATGTCCCTCCCCATGAAAAGCAAAGTGTCCCCTGTCTGTGGGAGGAAGATGTCCCTCCCCATGAAGAGCAAAGTGTCCCCTGTCTGTGGGAGGAAGATGTCCCTCCCCATGAAAAGCAAAGTGTCCCCTGTCTGTGGGAGGAAGATGTCCCTCCCCATGAGAAGCAAAGCATCCCCTGTCTGCGGGAGGAAGATGTCCCTCCCCATGAAAAGCAAAGCATCCCCTTTCTGCGGGAGGAAGATGTCCTTCCCTATGAAAAGCAAAGCATCCCACGTCTTCGGGAGGAAGATGTCCCTCCCCATGAAAAGCAAAGTGTCCCCCGTCTGCGGGAGGAAGATGTCCCTCCCCATGAAAAGCAAAGCATCCCCTGTCTGCGGGAGGAAGATATCCCTCCCCATGAAAAGGAAAGCATCCCCCGTCTGCGGGAGAAAGATGTCCCTCCCCATGAAAAGCAAAGTGTCCCCCGTCTGCGGGAGGAAGATGTCCCTCCCCATGAAAAGCAAAGCGTCCCCTATCTGTGGGAGGAAGATGTCCCTCCCCATGAAAAGCAAAGTGTCCCCTGTCTGCGGGAGGAAGATGTCCCTCCCCATGAGAAGCAAAGCATCCCCGTCTGCGGGAGGAAGATGTCCCTCCCCATGAAAAGCAAAGTGTCCCCCGTCTGTGGGAGGGGAGATGTAGAGGTTGACAGCCGTAGTCTTAGACGTAATGTTGGATCCCTACGTCCCACACCACATTGGAGTGGTGTTCTTAAAAGTCTGGCGCGGAGGTGATGTGGGGCTACATCACACTCCAATCCCACAATTTTTTAGAACAATTGTGTAACCCGTGACCCTTCCCCACAATCATCTCCAAGTTAAAATGAAACATAATTATGTAAAATATAGCTTATTTGGCAACTGTACCTTTTAATGTGATGCCAAACCTCTGTAAGTACATAAAAAATGAGCGTGTTATAATTTTTCGCCTCGCAACATTTAAGTTTTTTCAAGAAGTAACTCTAATCTTCATTCACGGCTTCAGTTATATTTAGGTTACATGTATTTTAACCTAAATGAGCATATTTATTACTAATAAATATTTTTATAAGATTGATATGTATATATGGTATAGGTAATAGGTGGGTAGTGGATGAGGGAGGGGGAGGATACGGGGGGGGGGGGGGTAGAAGTAGCCGCAGGGTTGGGTGTTTGGTGTGGATGTATATGGCAGGAGGGTCTGACTGTGGTAGATTTAAAGGTATGTATGGAGGTTGTAACTAGAAGAGCCCCGGTTATATTGGGTACGCGCTGTGCAGTACTAGAGAGAAGTGAAGGTAGATATCTGAAAGTAGAATATGGAAATTATGCTTGCAAGGGTAGATGAATGCAAGTAGACCATCGGAATGATTAGTTAAAGGGTAGATACCTGCCAGTAGGATACGAAACTAGTCATAGGTTATATATTTATGCCAGTAGTGTTACCAGTACAGTATGGTGACGGCAGATGGTACACGCTCTGCCCCTCCTTTTAAACGGTGCTATTTTACAATATGGAAGAGATAGAGGTCGAGAGAGGACCGTTTTAGTGGGGTATGTAGGGCTAGTAGGGCGCGTAGGCGGAGGGTGGTAGATTGTAGACTTGCAACTAGTTATTCCGATTGATATGTGTTGATGAAAGCCTTATGGGGTAGGTAGATTACGTGCTTCAATATTAACGAAAAGAGAGGTTTGGACAGACAGGATGTACAGAAAGAAAATTGTGTGTATATATGTAGACGTATGTATAAATATCGGCTGCATACATACACACACACAGACTCATACACATACACGCACACACAAACACACACGAATTCATACCAACCGTCTCGAGTCACAGCAGCACCAAGTCACAGTTACCAATCCCATCCCACAACACATTTGGAGTTTAAGAAAATTGCGCCCCAACCGTGGTGTGGGACAGCCCTACATTTGTGTTTTGATGTGGCATTGATTAAGAATATGACCCATAGATACAAATGTATATATATATATATATATATATATATATATATATATATATATATATATATATATATGTGTGTGTGTGTGTGTGTGTGTGTGTGTGTGTGTGTGTGTGTATGTGTGTGTGTAAATATATGTATAAATAATATGATAAATATATGATACACACACACACACACACACACACACACACACACACACACACATACACACACACACACACACACACACACACACACACACACACACACAATTTACATACATACATATATATATATGTATATATATATATATATATATATATATATATATATATATATATATATATATATATATATATAGGTTATATATATATATATATATATATATATATATATATATATATATATATATATATATATATATATATATATATATATATATATATATATATATATATACTTATACACACACACACACACACACACACATATATATATATATATATATATATATATATATATATATATATATATATATATATATATATATATATATATATATATATATATATATATATATATATATATATATATGTATATGTATATATACGTGTATGTATATATATATATATATATATATATATATATATATATATATATATATATGTGTGTGTGTGTGTGTGTGTGTGTGTGTGTGTGTGTGTGTGTGTGTGTCTACATATATATATATATATATATATATATATATATATATATATATATATATATATATATATATATATATATACATATACACGTAAACAGACATACAAATACTAAGTCACCTGGCCAGGTCAGTCTGGTGATGCCAACATTCACTTGTTTAATAATTCATAAATTTGCAAACGACTTGTCTCCCTAGCAGACTGTAGCATTATCAGATAAGGGATATTCGCAGAAAAAATTCTCCATCCCACATTCATGGAGAAAATAGAGAGAATTTCGCGAACAAGACACCTGATATGTTTAATACTCTTTGACAAATTTCTATTTCTATTTTGTCTCATGGTAGGAAATGAGTTGCTTTATACATATGCAACTTAAGAATAATGTTATTTGTTTAAATAATTTGTTTTAGTCACCTGCATTCCACACTGATTAAAAATTGGTTTGAACGTCCTGCAAGCTACATGAATCTCCGACCACAGTAAGTAAATTTAGCGCATTTTATAAGTTCTATGGATATTGTATAAACTTTTTTGACATGTATTGCAGAGCATAAATATTTTCAAAGTATATTCTTGCCATGTGACAAAAATGAACAGCAACAGACTAAGTTTCAAAATTGGTTTATACTATGCCAAGCAACCATGAAGCCCATTTTTAATATATATTATTTTCACTGCACACCTAGCGCGCACTCCAGTCTTCGTGCAGCACCTATTTCCCTTGAGAAACAGATCTTATCGATTTATCACATTAAAAAAATATATATATATAACTGAGGTCTTTGAAAATGATTTTTAAACCAAATCCAGAATTTCAGAACAAAAATAATTAGAATGTTTCACGACAACGACAATTAGGATCTTTTCTTTCCTGTAAGTGTTAATTTGTAGATCGAATATATATTATAAATGTCAAATAAGAAAATCTTTAAGCCATTAAATAACTATATTTACATGAATGAACGGAATGAAGAAAAAAAAAACACAAATACAAAAACAAAAACAAAAGCCATAAATTTAAAAACACAGGAAATAATGAAATGGTGAAATATGACAGATTAAAAAACAATGTGTCAAATCCTAAGCAAAATCATGGAAACTTTGTTACGTTGCTATAATACACTACAAAATGTGATGAAAACATTGTTCATGATTTACAGACCAGTCGATTTTTGAAATATCTGGCCGGATGCAGTTTTATGAAAATATCGACTGAAATCAGGAAAATTAAATCAATCTGACACGCCAAGAAAAACAGAACAGCTACTAGACTTACATAAAGCGCATTTGAATACATTAAACAAATACTCCCACGCAGCAAAACTTGTAAGAACAGTAGCATTGGAGTCACACTTGGATGGTGTGCAAGTAGGAAAGAAGACGCTGTCAGTTTTCTTTGCCCGCTGCTACGCTCATAACTTCAATTAAGACGTATCACAGTCAGCAAAATAGATACCTGAAAGTACAAACCTCAATGTATTTCAGCCAGGCCACAAAACAAACGAAATTTCTCAATGAAAAGGTGGAGAGACAAATTCCTGAGGCCGCTGCGAAGAAGATTGTGTTCGAACTCAAGGCTAAGCCAAACTATTTTACAACATTATAGCGTATTTTACAAACTTTTCACATAACACTAAAAGCGGTTCTTTGCAGTCATACCCAGTTTATTAAGTGGAAAGTAATGGGTTTTATCAATGGATGAACAAAAGATTCAGGATTATCTTCTCCTGTGGTTTATGAGGAAATTTCTATTAAAGCTGAAACACTCTTAAATATGCTAGAAAAAAGCTAAAACGATAGATACTCCACAGTCCATTGAAAGAATGAATAAACCCGAGGATCTACTTAAGACGAGAAACAAGTGCCTATTTTAAAATAAAATAAAATGTAACTCGTGCGAAAAAGAAGTAATATTGGCTCGAACAATATTACTAGAG
>NC_091580.1:9942269-9949769 GCF_042767895.1 Penaeus vannamei | reverse complement strand
TTCCAGCCCAGGGCAGTATGGTGCAATGTTTACAGTGATATGTGAAGCATTAGCATGGAAACGTTTTATTTATTCAACAAATAACGGCTATTTCATGACATCATCAATAAATAAACAAAACCTGTCGAGGCCCAATGCATCATGAGCAAACTAAAGGTTGAACAACTATCAAGACATCAAACAGACGAAACAATATTCAGTTATTGCAAATGCATTGATAAATTATAAACCGCCGAACAATATATATATATATAGATAGATAGATACATACATACATACATACATACATATATGTATATATATATATGTATATATATACATATATATATATATATATATATATATATATATATATATATATATATATATATATATATATATATATATATATATATATATATATATATACACACACACACACACACACAAATGTGTGCTTTACCTCAGGATCCATTTGGTTGACAAGTAGAAAATGAATATAAGGTAAACATAAATTTACATATCTACACAATCACGAATAGAATAAGAGAGAGAGAGAGAAAAAAAAAACAATATCGCCAAATGGAAATGAATGCGATACCGATGCATAACAGATTCACATGATTCCATTATTAGAAAAACAAACAAAATACAACAACAACAACAACAGCACCACCACCACAACCCCAACAACAACAACATCAACAACCACAACAAAACACAATGACAACCCGAGCCGCGCATCCTCCGCCCAAAGCCTTCGCGAGGCAAGCGACACGTGCTACCCCCCCCCCCCCCGCCCCTCTTCCGAGCCCAAGCGAACAAGAGATCATCACCATCCCTTCACGCCCTCGCTTCCCCCCCCCCAACCCGCCCACGCCGAGCGCTGAGTGAGGCGAAAGGGCTCAGCGCTGCCTTCCCTTGTGGTTCTTGGCCTCCCGCCGAACTATGATTAGTCCCCAGGAAAAAAATCAGCCATTTTCGGGATCGGTTTGGCATCTTCCATGCTGGTGGTGTTCGCCGCGAGTGTTATGCGCGGCCTCGGGGCTTGCCGCTCGGCTGCGCTCGGGGGGGTCGGCGATGCGGGGGGGGGGGGGGGAGGCGAGGGGAGAATGCATTACGAGGCGCATCGACTGTGTATGAACATATGGGTATACATACATACATATATACATACATACATACATACATACATATATACATACATACATATATATACATACATACATATATACATACATACATACATACATATATACATACATACATATATACATACATACATATATACATACATACACATGCATACACACACACACATGTAAAAAAGGTATGAATGAGAATATTTCTGAGGAAGATATAATCGAGATGCATCAAGTACATCTTTTGCTCTGTGAAGATATTCATTCTTACTCATGCCTTTTTTACATTTTCCCGATAAATAGTATACATATATACATACATATATACATACATACATATACACACACACACACACACACATACACACATATATACACACATATATACACACATATATATACATATATGCATATATATATACATATATATATACATATACATATAAATATATATATATATATATATATATATGAATATATATGTATATATGAATATATATGTATATATGAATATATATGTATATACACACACACATACACACATACACACGCACAAATCTTGTGTACCTATATCTATCTCCTTGTCTACTTACCAACCTATATTCCAGCATACTTCTCTATCTGTCTACACACACACACTCATAAGCGCCTTTTGTCTCTATGTGATTGCGCAAATTGTGAAAGTGTATTTGAGTATAAGATATAACGATGCTCATGTAAAGGCACTTACACACGTCGAAAACACGGCAAAGGATGTGTATGTGAATCATTATAGAGATTTTTTTTTACCTAATAACGACACGATTCGGACGAGGCGCCACTTGTACAAACACGGGCGGGTGACGGTCCCAAATCACACATGCTATACTTAACCGAGGCGAAACGGTGCCACACAAACACACACACGGATGTGCATTCTAACATCCACACTTACATAAGGGCACAGGCTCATGTATGGATATATACACATTTGTTTCTTGTTCGAGTCTGGACACACACGCAAACACTCACACGCACTTAAGCATGCATATAAAGTCAGACACTTAAATACAAACACATATACAAAGAAATACACACACACACACGCGCGCGCGCGCGCGTGCGCTCTCTCACGTGCTCATGTATTTCATATTCTGTCCGTCATTTCCTGGGCGTTCTACACTATGAAGGTCAGAGAATCTATAAATCATTCTGGCTGAACGACGGAGGCAATTTCAGAATGAATGCACACGGTATTACAAGGTGATACTTTCACTCTACAGCGAGAAAAGGAAATACTAAAAATGGACGAATTTATGCAGTTCATATAAACAGGCAAGTTAAGAAATAATCAAAATTGGGGATAGATATATGTAGTTAATGTCCAAGGCCGGTTTTCAGACTATCAGCAACATTCAGGGAAACCAGTTACTTGTCGTGGTCTTAATTGTATTTACATATCTACACCTACTAATACCATTTACAGCAATACCAGAGCCGCAGCATCGTATCAGCGTGTAATATTGCCTTATAAAGTATTCAAAATAAACAACCACTGCTGTAGCTATTCAGCAAACAACCGTTTTTCCACTGTTAATACCTGACAAGTTCTCTCGTTCTGGCAATACTGAGTCTTGACAATGGCTGACCGTATGAGGATGTGGAGGTAAGGCGGTGTAGGCCTGGTTCACGCTGGGGTTTATTTTGGTTATTTTGCAGTTTGTAGAACAGGAATTAGATAAGCTAACTTGCATAAATATCCAATCATTTAAGGTGTAGTAATAGGTAACAAATATGATCTTGGATGTGCGCGCGCGCACACACAAACAAACACACAGACACACACACACACACACACACACAAACACACACACATAGACACACACACACATATATAAACATGTATATACATACATACATACATACATATATATATATATATATATATATATATATATATATATATTGGTATATATATGCGTGTATGTATCTGTATCTGTATAATATATATATATATATATATATATATATATATATATATATATATATATATATATATATATATATATATATATATATATGTATGTATGTATGTATGTATATGTATATATATATACACACACACACACATACATATATAAATATGTATATGCGTATACGTATGTATATGCGTATGTAAATGAATAAACACACATGCAGACGTATCCATCCATCCCTTTCTCCACAAAATGTGGCGCCAGCAATTCTGCGTCCCTTCGTACGATATTACCTCCGCCCTCACAGCCCAATATTCCTCCCCTCGAAGCCCTTCAGAACAGTCTTTGAAACAAATGGTTTATGCTCTTTCGTTCTCGGGGCCTTTGTCAATTAATGCACGTGAAAGACGGACAAACAAAAGACATTAAAAGGTATAGCCACTGTCGCAGACGTGGAATATCTATGTACCATATTCCCCCTTCTTTATGGCTATGTTTTGTAATAATAATTTCTTTTGATAGATCTGTTAAAAAACACGGATCAGTAATTTAGAAATCAGTTGGCATGTTTATTCACTGCTTTTGTGTCGAGTGATATAAAGTGTTTTATCGAGGGCCTCTGCTACCCGTGCGGTGATGGGCACTGGCTCGTGGGTGCCGACGGCCATGGATGCGCTGTTATAAACAATCTCTCTCTCTCTTCTACCCAGCGCACTGCTCGGCCAGCCATGTAAACCAGGGTATGTTATGAAAGATCCTTATCAGACATATAACACGCATCACAGCTCGGGTGAAAGGGATATCACCTATACCGACTTTGCAATTCGTCTATTGTAAATGGGTAATCATTTGGCTGACTTTCGGGGGGATATTACTGGTGTATATAACGAAAATTATTTCCTTTGCAAACATAAGATACACCACAAGAATTTAGATGTAAATATAAAATATGTGGGACACCTACATTCCTTTATGCTAAGTCTAAGAAAGACCTTGTTCAGACGAGCGACTTTAGTGGCGCGACTGCTAGAGGCGCCTCTGCCAGATCAATAGAAGTGAATAGGAGCGCACACACGTAATGGCTTGTGGCTGGCCTGTGGCGCGACTCGAGATATCCCTCACATTCGCCCGACTGCTTTTTTTATTTATCTTTATTATTATTATTGTTAAATTCACTACTTCTAGTGTTGGAAGTAGTCCGGGTTTCGCATTAGCCACCCGGTAATGATTCTCAAGATTGTTATTTACTGTTTCGGTGGCATATCTTTAATTAATAATATTGGAATTGATAATGGTGTTGTATTATCTCGGAGGTGGTGATTGACATATGGTGTTAAAGGATTCTTCAGTACTGAGTAGTTTTCTGACATTCTGCTGCCAAGTGAGGATCAAGAGGGGTATCTGAGGTTAATCTACTGTATTGTTGTGGCCTTATAGGATCTAATACAGGGCAGCACAAGACATAATGTAGAAGTGGTTCTTCAATAATGGCGTGGCAGCGTTGACACTCTGGGAAAGCGTTCAGCAATTTCCCAATGACAGGGAGAGCCTAAGCGAAGGCGGTGTAGGATGGTTGCATTACTTCTCGTCATCGAGCGTTGATGGGTTGATAGTCCGTGACTGTTTTGTACCAGAGCGCAGAGGGGGAACCAGCTTGAACCCCGACTAAATGCTGGATGTTGGAAACTTGGAAGGAGGCTTTCTTGGCTAGTTTCTTGATGTGGCTGATACTTGGACGGACCGTGGTGACGTGGCTGTGTCGTACGCTATCTTTGGCAGTGAGATCAGCAAGGTCATTTTGGCTAATCCTAGCATGACTAGGTATCCACTGAAAGTGAATTGACTTTCCTTGATCTGAGAGTTGTAGAATCTTGAATAAGGCTAGAGTAATGAGCTGTGTATTGTCATCAGGGGGACGCTTTTGAAGACTATGAATGGCTGAGAGGGAGTCGGTTAAGATGTAAATAGAATCTTGAGGTAAGAGGAGGCCATGTGTAAGGGCTCCCTTTATTGCAAAGAGTTCTGCCTGTAAGATGGAGGAGTTGTCAGAGATTCGTCTGGCGTATGTGTAGTCGCGGCATATAAAGGCTGATCCTGCTCTTCCTGTATGAGGTTCAACAGAGCCGTCGGTAAAGATGGCGGCAATTTCCGGATTGGATACAAGTAACTGAACATCTTCATTGATACGTGTAAAGTGGTCAAGGTTACAAAGTGCTTTTGGTTGGGTCAAGGCGTCTTTGTGAAAGTGAGCTAAGGGCATGTCCCAAGGTTTGGGTATGGTGTATCCAGGATGGGAACAATCGAGTCCCCTACTCCTGATAGCAGACAGGAGATTTAGTGCATCTAAGGATTGTAAAATGCCTTTGCGCCAGATCTGACGTGGGGGAACAGCTTTTTGGTGAAGGACAACATTCCGCAGGGAGCTGACGAGTGGGCCATTGTCACTTCTGGGGACGATCTTGCAGACCAAGCCAGCAACCATTTGGTGAACTCTCGTAGCAAGAGGGACAAGATGGGGTTCCTCACGTATGTTGGCAAGCCTACTCCAGCATGGTGCTCCGAGAATGAGACGCATGCATTTATTTTGGATGGTTTCGAACTTGGAAACCTGAGGCGGAGTTAGGTGCAGCAAGGACACCGACTGCTCAGCGACTCGAGGTACACGTGTTGCTATCCGGCCACACACATACGGCGACAGCCACTGTGTTTTCATGATGATGACACGCCTCATTGGCTGGAGTGGGTGGGATTCGACCAATGAGAGAGCATCACGTGAAGCGAGGCAGACAGGCGACAGTAGTTTCCGTTTCCCCCAGCCAAGAGTAAGGGGAGAGTCAGGCCATTGTAAGCGCAAATGTGTAAACATTCACTCAGTAGCCGTGCTTCAAGCAGTCGAGCCACTAAAATCACTCGTCTGAACAGGGCCTAGGGTGTATTATATACACACACCTTGGTTCACGTATGATAGATTAAGAAGCCGTTTTAGATTAAAGTCACGGAATGGAGACAACTAAATGCAAATAAAACAGTAAGCAGTTAGATGAACAGAAGGCGAGCCCAAAGGTGAGGGAGACGAGAAGAATAATAAATGTAAACAAGGCACGTACCAATGAACAAGAATTCTAACTCACGGAAAAAGGCAGTTTTGGTTTATGCATACAAGTAAAATCACGTAAATGCTAAAGATTGTAAAAGAGATACCTGCTTGAGAGAGAGAGAGAGAGAGAGAGAGAGAGAGAGAATTTCACCAAAGAAAGACGGGCAGAAGTTTTGATCTGAAGTTCGACACTTTTCTCGGGCGTGATCAATGATCTGTCTTCTCAAATACTCAAGACTTTCTTAATTGATTTTGGTCTGTTTTCTTTCTCTGTTTAAAGTGTCAAACTTTATTTTTACGTATTAGTTCGTGATTATGGGAAGACTGGGTAAAGTGTTTACTGAACAACTGTCGTATTGAACGTTTTACTAGATTCGTCTCATTTAATTATTTATTTTTTACAATTGTTTATTTATTCATTTATTCTTTATCTTGATCAAGGCTTCTGGTTGAACCTAGGTATTTTTCTTTTATCTGTTATGCGGCAATCTTATCTAGTAGGTTGCGCTTTCTAGAACACCTGTAATAAGAACGGCCTTGAAGCAATGAAGGTGGGAAGAGTTTCAAGATATTCTTTTAATAGGTTAGGCCCAAGTGGAGGACGAGGTAAAATGGATTCCATGGGTGTCAATATTCATGGAAGACATTGCTCCTTGCCTGGGTCTATTTCCTTTTGGCTCAAGGAACTCTAGCTTTGCCATACTGTACCCAACAATCCTTGCTGCTGGGAAACAAGAACCATGGGAATTGAGCAACGATGCAGATACGACCATGAGGAAATCCATGGGCAACTCTTCTGGAACTTTACTACATCCCAAAATTGGAACATTTCCAGATTTCCAGCAACAAATAATTTGGAATGCTCCTACATCGAATAAGGAGAAAGGTAATTTCAATATATTTTCAAGATTTTACAAGGTTAGTTGCACAGGATATCTCTTCATTGATAAAACAATCTTTTGAACAACAGTATTGCATCAGTCATGGACATACATATTCCAAAAAATTACTACAATATTTGAGTTTGAAAGCGTGATATATTACACATTGCACCAGAGAAAAATGGCAGTCTCTTGGTTGAAGTTTTATTCTATACAGACACTAGCAATCTCTACTTACCAGCAAAGCAAAGAACGTAATCCTTTCTGAATAGGTTAACCCTCCATTCCCAAAAGTATTGGACACTGCCGTCGGGGATCTAGGCTGGTATCCACGACAATCCTGAGACTAAAATTTGAGACAGTCTCATAAGTGTCAGACAAAAATGTGTCGGTCGTTTGTTTACATTGTTTTTCTGCGCTTATTTAGTTAATACATAAAAATGCAT
>NC_091580.1:9899769-9907269 GCF_042767895.1 Penaeus vannamei | reverse complement strand
AACCTTGGCAATCGTCTTTTACCGCTTCCTGAATATTCACGACTTTAATTTTGCATCAGAGCACAATTCACACGGGCCGAAGAGATTGGATGGAATGTAAGAATAAACGAGAACGCATAGATAAATAAAAAAGGAAATCAACCAATAAGAACAAGTAGAGATTAAAAATATATTCATAAACAGAAAAAAGATAAGTGCAGTCAATTCGAAAACGCAGGTTCATCCTAGGGCTATCTATCTATCTATCTGTCTATCTCTTTGTCTTTCTGTTTATCTATTTGTCTTTCTATCCACCAATATATCTGTCTTCCAATCTATAGATCCGTCTATTTTTTTTTATCTCTCTGTCTATCTATTCTTCCATTTATCTAGCTGTTTATGTATGTATGTATGTATGTCTATCTATCTATTTACCTATATATCTATCAATCTATCATTAAACCAACCGATCTATAAATGTATATATATCTATCTATCAGTCCATCTTTCTGTCGGTCTGTCTTCCAGCGTCCTCACACAGTAACCATGAGAAGAGAAGTCAAGCAGAAGTCTTCGCCAGAGCAACCAAAACGAACGAAGGGAGTTTGAAGTTTGACCTCGGAAGAACAGCTGATTGGATGGCAACGGTTCACTCACCTGGTCGCTGTCGGCTGTCTATGTATGGGTGCGCGTGCACTTACGCACGTATACTTACACTTACACACTTACACTCACACGTACACTTTCACTTACGCACTTGCACTCTCTCTCTCTCTCTCTCTCTCTCTCTCTCTCTCTCTCTCTCTCTCTCTCTCTCTCTCTCTCTCTCTCTCTCTCTCTCTCTCTCTCTCTCACACACACACACACACACACATACATACACACTCACACATACATTCACTTCTTCAGGGCTTGCAGTAATAAGATAAATATATGAGTGAATGAATGAATATATAAGTAAATAATTTCATAGACGAATGAATGAATGAATAAATCAAAATTTACTCAATATACAAATATGTAAATGAAGAAATGGATGGAAATACGGCACAGATTGAATAACTGAATGCTGAATTAAAGATTTTTTTTTTTTTTTTTTTTTTTTTTTTTTTTTTTTTTTTACAAACGTGACAGCTTGGAGTGATTTTCCCACGCTCGCCATAAAATTCCCACATACGCTGAAAACTGTTAATTTGGTTATTTAACGCTTTAGCGCCGATTTCAAACAGCGACATTAGATTAATGTGAAACAATATACACATCTCACATACACATGAATCCACAGACACATTCTCACACACAATCAAGCGCGCGCGCGCACACACACACACACACACACACACACACACACACACATAAAGTTCATTTAACTATATGTACATTTCCAAGAACTCAATCAATTGAAAATGAAGTTACTCCAAGTTTCTATCTATTTTAATTGTATTTTGCAGCTTGGCAATGTTACTGTCTTGGTCACAGACGTTTTTAATTAGCTAGTTGGGGTCGTAAGTTCAATACACTAATTAGTAACATAATAAGACCGAATTAATTGAGTTATAGATAGTTCGTGAGACAAGTATTTAGTTGAGTTCACAAGTTGAAGTTAGTAAATGAGTTATCTAACTAGTTTGTAAAGGTATTTGGAATTAGTTGCAATTAGAGTGAATTGAAGTTAGTAAGAACTTAGTAGTTGGAACCACGTAATTCAACTGATTAGTCAGGGTAGTACATATAGTTAACTAAATTGCCTTAGTTGGTCATAGTTTATTCGCTCGTTAGCTAGTTGCAAATAATTAAACAAGGTCATTTGCAGTCCAGGAATTACAATTGGAGGCCAACATACCTATCACAAAAAGAAGAAAAAGAAAAGAAGAGAGAGAGAGAGAGAGAGAGAGAGAGAGAGAGAGAGAGAGAGAGAGAGAGAGAGAGAGAGAGAGAGAGAGAGAGAGAGAGAGAAAGGGGAGGGAGAGGGAGAGAGAGAGAGAGAGAGAGAGAGAGAGAGAGAGAGAGAGAGAGAGAGAGAGAGAGAGAGAGAGAGAGAGAGAGAGCAAGAGAACAAGAGAACAAGAGAAAAAGAGAAAAAGAGAAAGAGAGAGAGAGCGAGAGGTTGAGGTAGACAGACAGACAGATAAAGAGTTGGATAGATAGAGAGAGAGGTAGATATAGATAGATAGATAGAGAAAGAGATAGACAGATAGAGATGTAGACAGATAAATAGAGAGATAGAGAGATAGATAGAGAGATAGAGAAATGGCGAGATGAGCGGCACTTGACATTGCCACCGTATTGTCGATCATTTAATTCTGATCATCATGCATGCAACGGCAACATTAATCCAGGCTGTTGCAGGTAATCGCATAACCGTACAGGTAATAGAGTCGAATAAGTCGAAGCGAGTTTTTAATTGGCGTTAGCAAGTCTGTTAATAATAGGATTTGCAGTAAATTAATGGAATGGAATAGTATTAGTACTGATGGTAATACTTTTTTCATAGTAATGATAATAGTGGTAGTGGTAATGGTAGTCGCGATAGTTATCATTATTGTTATAATGATAATGACGGTGGGAAGGGTGAGGATGATGATAACGATAATGATGGTGATGAGGAGAAGGAAAACGATGATGATGGTAATGAAAATAACATGGGAAATGACAGCAGTAATAATAATAATGTTAATGATAGAGTTGGTATCAATAATGGCTATAATAATAAAAACGTTTAAACAACCGTAACAATAGATAATCTTTGTATTTGCGTATGCATATATGTTGCACACACACACGCACACGCGCGCCCGCACACACACACATCTAGATTTTATTAATACAGACATCTAACACGATATGCCCGATTGATCAACGAAATAATTTTCTTTCATAAAATCCAGTGTTTTGAATCATAACATTATTGTGCTTCAATTATCATAGATCATCAAAAGAATGGAAAATGGAAATAACTGTCTATTGTTTTAAAGCCACCTGGAGCCCTGAAAGGTATCATGCAGTCTGGTAATGTACGAATATACATGAATATGTAAGTATATAAGCAGTTGATAAAGTGTATAGTTTCCTGTTAATCTATTGACTTTACTTTCATCTCATAAAGTTATGTATCCGTGTTTACTTAAGTGACAAAAATTTATGTCTTCACAATTGGCATAAATGATTTGTTCTCAAGGTTCAGACTTTATGGCTATAATCTTCCAAGAGCAATAGCCATTGTAGAAATGAAAGATGGAGGAAGTAACATCATAAACACCATTGAAAAAGAGAATAACTATTTTATATATATATATATATATATATATATATATATATATATATATATAT
The DNA here is from genome assembly GCF_042767895.1 of Penaeus vannamei. Lineage (NCBI taxonomy): Eukaryota > Metazoa > Arthropoda > Malacostraca > Decapoda > Penaeidae > Penaeus > Penaeus vannamei. Next base: position 9,903,960 of record NC_091580.1, on the reverse strand, counting down.
ATATATATATATATATATATATATATATATATATATATATATATATATTATAGCTGCTAATTAATCAGTTGGCTTGAATAGTATTCAGGATAGAATGGGTGGTTTTAGTCCTTGACTGAAGAACTAATTTCAGATTTGTTTAATATCAAGAGCTGAGTGGCATGAAACTTTCCAGGGAAGAATATTAAACAAAGGCAGTTATGTGAGGTTTCCAGTTCACGTCAAAAGCAATAGACAGTCGAGGGAGAGAGTGAAAAAAATCCAAATCATCATCATTCATCATCACAAGATACATATTTTTATTAGTATGTAATATTTTGGGTTATTTTAGTAAGATTAACTTTGAGCACGTTAACCCTACTCTACTGTTCAACTAGATGAAGTTGTGGTGGGTCGCTGATGGGGAGTAAAACAAGACGGGATATCACAAAGCCCAGAGGCACACCAGCATTGGTAAAGTGAGAAATGGCGAGTAAAAGCCCTATCACAGTAGCACTTTTTCCGCCAATTTCTGGGGTTCCGTCTGAATTTGAGGCTTTCCGCAAGGATCGTCTACAAACGGAACGCTTCCCAGACCAAGACGGTTACGACCGTTTCCGTCTGACTAATTTCCGTGTTGATCTTGTGCTATTAATAAATTGGATAGGATGAGTGAATGTAAACATAAGCTAATATTTCAGAACATTCGTATATACCATATACATTATCACATTTCTTTAAAATAACGTAATATGTATGAGAATGTACGTGTGATTCCCGGGACCTCCGATAGCGCCGTGTTTGTTTACATGATTTTCATAGGGAGTTCATTCGGAAACGCAAAAAAATGACAGAAAAAGTGCTAGTGTGATAGGGCCTTAAGGGATTTAATTCGACAGTAATCGACTCTCGGACAGGAAGCCTACAGTTCATCCGAGTACATGAACACCTTGCTTTAGGAGTTTTTCCTTGCATGTCTTGGCATCGACCAAATATGGATTACGTGGGCCGGGTCCCCAGGCAACTCCGTCGAAAGCTCGACTGATGATCTAAAGGCCACACTAGCACTTTTTCCGTCAACTTTTTGACAATTTTATTTAACATAAATACATTCTCGAATATAGCTCTTGATTTGACTATGCTTGGCTGAAAAAGTTGACGGAAAGATTTTCAGACGGAAACGATCATTATCGTCTGACTGGATTTTGATTTTGAACACAGAGAATCGACAATACGCTCAAAAATTGTCAAAAAATTGACGGAAAAAGTGCTAGTATGACAGCACCTTTAAAGACATTTGATGGATTCAAAGAACATATAAGACAGGTAGCACTTCTTCCATTTAACCTAATGAACCCAAAGACGAAACTGACTTTTTCCCTAGAGTATTTTGGCGGCTGTGCATGGTACGAAACGTTACCATACATAAAAGTGTGGAATTTTTGTTTGAAAAATGGTAATTATGACAATATCAAGGAAATCATACAAATAAATATATAGTTATATCAGTTATCCTACACTAGCTTCACCTTATTTTCACCTTTGCCATATTTTTTTCTTCAGTATATCTTCTTTGAAAATGTCTCAGTAATAACAATGGTAGAAAAAGTAATCGAAAATGAGGGAGAGAAAAAAATCAACATATTCAACACATACCAACAAAGAGCTCGGCGGTTGCCAGCTCAGATTTTCAGCAATATGAAATGGTACTATCTGTCCTATAATTGCCTTGGATTCAAAAGTGAGCCGCAATTTGGTAATTAAGGTTTCCTTAATCTCATTTATTAGGGATGTAATTGGTAATAGTAGTTGGCAGAGATTCCATTTCCTTTTTATGAGAGAATACACTGAATACTTTCCGGGGTGGTTCAAGTTTGTCAGGGAAATGGACAAGTTCGGGAGCAAAAGTTTTCAAGACCACTCCTAATATGCCATCGAGGCTTTTAGATTTGAAGCTCTTGAAAGTGATTAGGGCTTTGCGAACTTGATGTCCTGGAAATTTGATGGGGAGCATGGCTCGTGGACAGCGTGGAACAGCTGATTTCCTTTGAGATCTGGACTTGGGTTAAATGCAAAAATCTGAAATTTGAAATTCCTTCATCTGGATTCTGTAGAGAGAAAGGAGAGAAGATTGACATAAGTTGAGGAAAAGTGGCTTTGCTATGGTGTAATAGGCGCCAAACTCGATGTTCATTATTTTTATTGATGTAATGGGCGACGGAACCTCTAACCTTTCTTCAGGATAGTTCTACAGGATTAAATATAGGTTGACCTTGGAGTGGAATTTTGATTTTTCTTCTAATGGATCTGTAACACCTGATGTAAGTATTGTTGCAGAATTATAATTGAAATATAAGTTGTACGTTTTCTATGTTCCTGTATGTGTGTAAGAGTTATTGTACATCATACATCTTACAAGTCGGGGGCGACAACTTTGTTTTTTGTTGAAGGGACGCTGTCTGCTCTCGTCAAATTGTGATTAATCGATTTGTGATGTTACAAAACCCTATGGAATACCGAGATTGTGAGTAATTAGAGATAAGGTAATTTTGTATATTACCTCCGCCTCTCCGATATCGACGATTTTGGTATCGTTGGATTCCTCATCCTCTATACAATGCAAATATGTAGGTTTTATTGCGCGGAAACCCCCCGTTAGCGACAAACTTGGCACCGATAGCAGGGGAGGGCATGAAAGGTTCGGGGGAAAATGCGGGGTTAAATAACACTAATAATATAACGCACAGTGAAAATAACCATGGTTATTCACATGACTATCCATTGCAGGGGGCTGCGCCACCTGCGACACCCCCTTGGGGCGCTGCCGCCCCCAACCCCCGCCGAGGAAACAAAACCTCCAACACATATTCCCGGCAGGCTAGAGCGTTACACAATCATCGTCGATGTCGGAGCGGCGGGCGTACTATTACAATTACCTCGTAACATTCCCACTGAATCAGCTTATTAATCTTGGCATAGTCAGCATTGTATATACAGACGATTGTAGAATAATCAGGATGAACAGGGTGGCTCGCCCTCGTCGGCAGGTTTTGCGCCTCTTTCGATGTTACACCGATGGCCTCAAGGTCAAGTTTCCCGTCCTCCTGTAACAACGACATCCGACATCCGTATTCCTAACCGAAATAACCGTCGCGTTCAGTACTTCGCCATAGCCGCCGCGATGGCCGAGTGTGCTGCAGCGTTGCTGTATCCTCTGGCCTAGGACCTCCTGCCGCACGCACCCTGCCTCCTTCATCTTCTGCGGCAAAGGAGGACCCTCCCCACTATTAGCGGCATCTATCAATCAGGTTAGTACCTTAATAATCCTAGGTTATTGTAGGTTATCGGCTCCGCATCTAGTTCGTGTGCGCTCTATCCTGCCGTGAATACATGGTGGAGGTTTTGTTTCCTCGGCGGGGGCTGGGGAGCGCAGCCCCCTGCAATGTAAATAACCATGATTATTTTCACAGTCGGGTTATATTATTAGGGTTATTTCATATATTACGTCCGCCGCTCCGACATCGTTGCTCCTGTTATCGGGGCCAAGTTTGTCGCTAACGGGGGGTTTCCGCGCAATAATACCTACATATTTGCATTGTATAGAGTGAGAGGAATCCAACGATACCAAAATCGTCGATATCGGAGCGGCGGGCGTAATACAGAAAATTACCAGAGATAGTTTAATAAATAGTTTAGATCAAATCAAATGTTTATTTTATGAGATTTACTTGATGAAAGTTAAGTTCAAACTAACTTTTCAAACCATGTGTTCTTGATGTGCCACAGTTTAGATTTATGCTATTTAGGTAATGTCATTAATCATTCAGTTTAGTAATCGTGCCAATATGATCCGATTTCTGATAATATATTCTTATTATTGAGAGGTAAGCAAGAACTTGACATTTAATTTGGTGATAAAATGTAAGCATATAAGTTACCAGAGCTAGGCTATGTTATTATTTCTGGAAAAAGGCGTCACCAAAGAATCGATGAAAACTTAACCATACAGCCTTGAAGATATTTAATTAATGATCACTTTTTAATAAATAAAATTGTCTCGCAAATGAATAATAACGAAGTGATTTACTTATCAAAATGAATAAAAATATTATTAAAAGGAGGTGAAATTCACACAATCGCTGAGGGAATACTGACCAAATTTTCCACTGCTGTAATCGCGGTACCAATTAAGCCATATATTGCCTAATGTAG
>NC_091580.1:9894769-9897269 GCF_042767895.1 Penaeus vannamei | reverse complement strand
CTCAGTAAAAGGGAAACGAATGTTGCATTGCAGTATTTTTCACAGTTACGTTACATTCTGCGACAAAGAAATTACGTTAACACATTATGCAACATTTTTAGGTCAGTCTCCCTCTCGAGTTGATATCAAATAAATTGAATAATTGCTTGTTAAAATGTTCATATGATATACAAGGTCGTTTATAGGTCGCAGTATCATGTTGGAGGACAATGATTTAATCGTTCATTTGTATGTTTATGAAAATGAGGTAACTGTGTTATTTAATTGTTATATATAGTTATATATATTGTATAGAAGTGCATATGACGAAAAAAAATAATAATTACAACTTTAAACTCTTTCTGTTTTCTTTGAAATTTCGTGCAAAAAAGTAAATGATTACTATGTGTAAGATCAGTGTCGGATCTACTTAAATCCTTTGATATGCTGGAGTAGATTGTAAAAACATCTACTCTTGGACAATGGTAATAATGATAATAATTGTAATATTGAAAATAATGATACTGATAATTGTTGACATTAAATAATAGTAAAAAAAATAATAACAAGGATAACAATAATAATAATGAAATGCGGTGTGGGTATCATTGTCAATATTATTACCAGATTATCATTATCTTTATCATCGATGAATCGTATTCATTGCGAATCATTATTAGCACCATCATCTCATCATCTTCAATATCATTCTCATCACCACCACCAGCATCATGATCACCATCATCGTCATCTCATCACCATATCCACCACCACCATCTAATCATCACCACTACCATCACCGTAATTCATCACCACAATCATCATCAATCATCACCATCACCATAATCATCAGCAATCCTCACCATCACCACCATCATCAAATATCACCATCACCACCCTCATCATCAACCATCACCATCACCACAATCATCATCATCAATCACCACCATCACCACAATCATCATCTTCCTCACCATCACCATCATCATCATCAATCATCACCATCACCACCATCATCATCATCAATCATCACCATCACCATCATCATCATCAATCATCACCATCACCATCATCATCATCAATCATCACCATCACCATCATCATCATCAATCATCACCATCACCATCATCATCATCAATCATCACCATCACCACCATCACCATCATCATCATCAATCATCACCATCACCATCATCATCATCAATCATCACCATCACCATCATCAATCATCACCATCACCATCATCATCATCAATCATCACCATCACCACCATCATCATCATCAATCATCACCATCACCATCATCATCATCAATCATCACCATCACCATCATCATCATCAATCATCACCATCACCATCATCATCATCAATCATCACCACCACCACCCTCATCATCAATCATCACCACCACCACCCTCATCATCAATCATCACCATCACCACCATCATCATCAATCATCACCATCACCACCCTCATCATCAATCATCACCACCACCGCCATAATCCGGATGTGCGTGCCTCCCCCCTCCCCTCCCCTACCGTTTCCCGCGCAACAAGCCGAAAACAAAAGGGCGGCGGGAAGCGCACGGAGCATGCTTTTGCCTAATTGTCCCCCTCCTCGTCCCCGCGTTTTGTTTGTGATCATTATGTCTCTCGCCGGGGGAGAGATTATCAATATGCACTTCATCAGGAGATTAATTAGCAATTTGCACTTTATCAGAAGATAAATTATCATTGAGCGTTGCATCACAGGCCAGACTGACGTTGATTATCATTCAGAAGGGGCAGAAAGCAGGGTAAATAGGGTGGCGTTTGGAGAATATTCTTCTTTATATCTATCTATCTATCTATATCTATCTATATATATATTTATATATATATATATATATATATATATATATATATATATATATATATATACACGGACTTTACAGTGATAACAAAAACAATGACCAAACAGACAAACAAGCAACAAGAGCATTTCGTATCGAATTTGTTAGGTATTATTTTCATGAAGTGGTTTTGAAGGTTTAGTATCCCTTGCTAGATGTGTCTTTACATCCTTAAAATACACAGAAATAACTGAAATAACGAGAGACCTGATCTTGCTTAGTACATCCTATGTAATTACAAATGTTGGTAAGAACGTAAGTAGCCGGCAGTCATGGAGGATACTATTAACTGGCAAATCTAAGCTCCGCCCCTTCGCTTCTAGGCTTCGTATATGGATATGAAATTATACATTTATTTGTATTTGTTTTTTTGTTTTTGTTTTTGCTTATCAAATGATGGGTATATATAGGTCTGGATCTTCAGGATATCACAGAACATAATACTACTAATAATGAAATGGATGTTGCTTACAATATTTGTAAAAATCCCACTGTAAAAAAGAAAGAAAAAAAAAAACATAATCAATGTATATAAATGAATATCAAAAAATACACTTTACATACTGATACTAGCCACATAAAGTAACGTGAAATAAATGTAACAAATACGAAAACTGTCAAAAAAAAAGAA